>NW_016907894.1:427533-441299 GCF_001483705.2 Eufriesea mexicana | reverse complement strand
AATGCCGAATTTTGTTCATCGAGTAACGTCATCTCTCGCGTTATCGCGGATGGATAGGTTATGTAATTATCGTGTTGCGTCATAGCCGGGTAACATGGGCGTAATGGTTGCAAAGAGGTTACGTTCTTTCGGTTTCGTTGGTTTTATGTTTCTAACTAAAACGGGGGAAGCGGGAAGAATTTCTAATTGCTCGTGTTGAAAGCAAATGAACTGCTAATAGAAACAATGGAACGTTGCAAGCAAGAGTATAATATTCGAACTTGCGGGGAAGGTGTGTGGTGCAAGATGTGTAATAATAGAACACACGATATGTAATTATTAGGTTGTATTCCCTAGAAGTTGAAAGGTTAACATAAATTCCCAAGTTTCTAAGTAAATTTCATATAACACTGCTGAATTATGAAGGAGTAAGTTAATATCAGCTTCAAATTTATAAATTAATTATATGGCGAGTTTTTAATTGTATGCGAATCAGTCGTAGATCAAGTTTGTTTGAAAAGGAAATTTATTCGTTTCGCGTTTGAATATTTTATGAGTGCAAAATTACACAGTGTTCTAACGAAACTACAAGAAAGTTGGGTTAAGAGCAAAAGAGTAATAAGGTTGGTAATAAATTCTCCAGTTCCTGCCTGAACTCGATATGGTACTACTGCGTTATGAAAAAGACGAGTAAATTAACGTCTATTCCAAATTTATGAATCAACTATATAAAATGTTACAAATCTTACGCAAACAAGTTACATACCAATTTAGCTAAAAAGAAAATTTATTCGTTCCACGTTTTAATATTTTACGAGTATAAAATTACACAGTCCTGTAGGAGAAGTACAAGAAAATTGGCTAAAAGGTAAAAGGGTAAAAAGATTGGTTATAAATTCTCAAGTTTCTACGTAAACTCGATATAATATTACCGCCACATATAAAAAGAAGCAAGTAAATTAACGCCACTTTCAAATTTATGAATCAACTACACCGAAAGTTTTATATTTTATGCAGATCAGTGCTACACCGAATTCGTCTGAAAAGAAAATTTATTCCCTTCGCGTTTCGATATTTTATCGGCGTAAAATTATATGGCGCTGAAACAAAAGTGCAAGAATATTCCTAAAAAATGATTCGATGTCCCTCGTGAAAGTGGCGTCGCGGGGACATTATTTTAAAATGCAAATGGCGGGGCCGTAGTGACATGGAATTTATAACGCGACTGTTTTATCGCCGGAAGTGGAGCGCAAAGACGACGTCTCGTTTGACAGGCGTTAAGAAAAAGCGGGAAGAGCTCGTTACCAATCGAACCGATCGCGTGCAATGGTACGAAACGCGTTTTCGCGGTCGTATAGGCATCCATAATTGAGATTTGAGGAAGCACCGGATTAATAGAGCTTAGAAAGGAATCTTTATCTATTTTTCACTCGACGGTATACCTGGAAGCGTGTACGGGAATTTATGGTAATTGTTTTCGTTCATACTTCGACAAGCTCCAATAACCAGCACGCTCGCAATTTCGCCGAGACCTAGGCCTAGTTTGCATGTCGACTACTTATTTCTCCTGGCCGTGTCGTCTGCTCGTATCGATACACTCCATTGAACAGGGAGCCGCCAGGAAAGCCTTTGATAGCAAATTTCATGTTTATACTAACTTTAATAGCGCCATTACGGCGCCAAGTATTTTGTACTTAATTACCATCTTCTTGAATCTAAAGTGCAATACGGGGCAGAAGGGTGTCCTTGATCGAATATTTTCTGGCCAGGTTATGGCTTCCACTTTTTTCTTTCATTTCCTATTATTATAAACGAGGCATAAAATATTGGTATAAACGTATGGATTATATGTCACATCGAATTTCTTTATTGGACATGAATATATTAGGGGTCGGTGCTGTTCAGGTGCGAGTTAAGTCCGTTTCGACTCGTATACAGTCAATGACAAAAGTATTCTGGTAATACTGGTATATGTATAATTTAACTTTAAATATTCTGCATTTTGATCGAATTTAATGAACACGATATATGCGTTATTACGCTAGAGCAGCTATGGGCCATGTTGAATTTTTAATAGGTTATGAAATTGAAAATTTTTGGTCTTACATTTTGCCACGAATTCGAAGCATTTAATACGAGGTATGTAAAATGTATCGAATGTCACTTTTCACGTGTAAAAGTTGCTACAAATTTATTTACACGTATATTTGTATAATATATGGTAAATCCAGTCTACCACGTATTTTCCAAAATTTTAGGTTATAAATAACTGAGTCCTGGTATTATTTCAAACAAATATTTTGGATCACATGATAAAAAGGTTGACAAATTACTGGTATAGAAAAACTAAATTGTACGTAATCGAACACTTTTGTATCTAACTGTACGTATTATTGGAAGTATTAGAAAACTGCTATTAGAGCTAATTTGTGATTATCTAGTTATTCATACGAACAAGATAGATCAATAATTTATATGAAAGAATATCAAACGACGATATTAGCGGGTAATAAGACTAATTAGTTTAATAAAATCTAGTAGATGAGGTTTGACATATGCACGGTATTAAACAAGCAATCAATTTGTCTATATGACTGGCAAACCTGTTAAATCGTAATTTATTAGCCAGGTTTTCTATGCTTATTCTATGTTTATTCTAAGAGCTAAGCACATATGACTGCTTTATTAGTTATTCTAATTAGAGAAATTAATCCTCGTAATTATCCTTAATCCTCTTATGATTATATCGCACGTAACGATCCACTCTGTGAACAGTTCGACATGCAACAGTTCTTAACCTCCCTCTCTAGCTTATCTGAAATTAATAGAACAAACGCAGGGAACTAAGAACGAGATTTAGCCTTGAAAACGCACGTAGAGTTACTTTCTGATTGCCATATCGAGATTTTCCTAGCTGCGTAAAAAAAAATTAGAGCATGCTGATGTTCTCGTGTGAAACGCCATCGTGTACATTATTTTCCCAGAGTTCCTTTTATGGAGGATCGTGAACAGTTTGAATTATATTTTCGCAACCACATTTCCACGATTTTATTCCATACTTTAAATTATTTATTAAAACTTACATTTAAAAACGATTGGAAATTTGCTAGTTCGTCGTTTAGATATCACTTGCCAATTATAATTGGATAAATGGTTAACATAAGTGTTGTTTTTATCATAAAAATGTGTGTAAAAATGGAAAACTTTATGATAATTTTCAGGCAAGGGTAACCGCGCCAAACAGACGACATTTATTTCTGGGACAAGCTCTACTCTTAGGCCTCTTCCTCCTGGCAGGACTCTCAGCAGCAGCCTCCCTCAGTCAAAACCCTCTGTCCTGTGCTGCATTTCGATTAGTCGGTTTACCTGCTGCTCTTGTATTTGCAGCCCTGTTGGTTAAATGTGTGTTCCTGCTTTCGTTAAACAGCGGAGTTTATCTACCAGCACCTTATCAAGTAAGTTTCCTATGTCAGGATATCGTGTTACAATATTAACCTATCATGTTACAGAGGATACTTTGTAGAGCACTATAAATCAGTTAAACAGTACTCGGGTTATACATTGCGTTTCCTAAATCTGAGATTTTAAATTAAATACAACAAAACGTTCCTCGTTTCTCATTCGTGAGGTTTAACAATTGATTTGCTATTACTATTCAGCAATTTGTAAACAGAATGGAGCTTTTAGAGTAAAGGTCACGGTTTCACGAATCGAACCAGATATTTAAGACGATGCTCCCTCATTTTCAAGTATAAAATGGGATACATTACGAAAAAACGAGTGAAGTAATTACATAGGTCATTATGCAGATAAAAAAGGGAGAAGTATGAAAAGGAAGCATGAAAATTGCTATTTCTATTCTGGTTCGCGGTTATCGAAACTTATGCATCGTTTCCAACAAATGAAAGTCACGTTTCCTTATTTCTGTGCGACGCTGCATTCCACCATTCGATGATCCATACAACGTTCCTTATCGTTGAACGTTTTAAGCCATTCATCGTGCACGTCTGACAGTCAGGTAATCGAAACACAATCGAAAGTTCTTGCCTAGCCGGTGTGAATACGGCTTTAGAAAACGGCTCGCAGAAACTCGTGGAACAACTCTCACGAAGGATGCACGAAGGATTTTTCTTATTTCGCTGTGTCGGAGATCCGGATGTCGATCTCGATCGACTATTTGTACGTGCGGGACGGGATCTGAATGAAAAGTAACGCAGTAGTAACGCCCGCTACTAATAGCAGTAAGTGCAGCTGTTGTGGTCGTTAAGCATGCCTTGCCGTTCGTTGAATAACATTAATATCTCCGACATTTTCTGCCCCGCGTAACGGATTCAACGGGTTTTCTTTTATTGCTTGTCATCAGTAGGTGTGATTATATGCATTAAAGGAAGCGACGATAAGAGCTGAAACCAGTTTATGAAATAACTTGTTAGAAAAATCATACGTATCCGTTTTGCTCGTCTAATAATTCTTCATTTATAATCACGTTCGTTTAATAGAACCCCTTGGCCATCATAAGGAACTGCTTGTTCACCAATGAATTATAGCACGACGGACAAGCGTTAAGAATGTTAATTAAGAATGCCATCATAATAATTACAGCGTTCTATCGTTAATCGATCAAAACTCGACGACCATTGAATGAATTTTTTTCAAGACCGCATTGAAACGCAGCTTATGATTATGTATATACGTGGACATTAATATATGGCGTACGTTCCTTCACTGTGTTACAGGGACTGGTATTGGGATTCGCCGTGCTCGTGCAGGTAGCTATCATTGGACAATGGTTTTACGGCGAACCACCCACGGTGGTCCAGGTACAAAATACAGGACAAAACTCTCCAATGTCCTGTTGCAAAACTCCTCTTGGACAGATAGTGGCTTCCCTCGGGTAAACTTTTGAAATGTAAACCTTCCATCGGCAATATTTTTCGGTTTAGAGGAAAAGGCAGTTGCTGCAAGCTGAAATGAAATTTACTTTATGTACTATTATATCTATTGCTGGCTGCAGTGTTTAACAATACAGTTATGCGACAATATTAAATTTCAGAAACATTCATCACAAATCATTAAGTTTGCTTATATTTTAAAATAATTTTAAATACATATACACATATTTATGTTGCATTGCTTTTGAAATGATTTGTTACATTGTTTGATTTTAGAACTGTAATAATATAGCAAGTTATTAATATTCTGTATAATATTAATGTTTGTTGCGTTCTTGAACATTCTGTTCATCTGAACTTCAAACATTGGTATTTTAGAATATTAATTTCTAATCCACAAATTGCTCCATACATTTACATTCAAATCAGTACATTCAGTACATAACTGATAAATTTTTAATTCTCAATTTTACTTGTATTATTATATTAATATCAATTTTACTCTTATCATTATTTATATTAACTTTACAAACTTAGCTAAAAATTTACAATTTAAAAATCATAATTTATCCAATATTAAAAATACCTATAACCAATAAAAAGGTAAACCTTTCAAACCTACATAATTTGTAACATTACAATCCACTCTGTAATAGATATAATTTTCCAAACTTTGAATCCAGTAGAAAATCTTGGGAACGTTACACTGAAGATGGAACGATTCGTTTTCAGGTATCCGGGCGCGCTGCTCGTTGCGGTAGCTTGTTTAGCAGTCCGAGCACGCGGCGTCCGAGACAACAACCGGGAAGCAGCATTTATTGGCCTGGCTGTTGGTTTATCGCTTCCGATTTGGATATCGAGCGCGATCGGTTCAGTGGCTGCCTCGACAGAGAGTGACAGAGAGGCCTGGCTAGCTTATGGTTTATTGACTACTTCCCTTCTCGTGTTCCTGACGATGTTCCTGCCGAAGGGTCGGCAGTTAGCTGCCCTCGGCCGAGAGGCTTCCGCAACGGTGATTCGTGATCGAGACGATGCTCTGAGCTCGCTTCCTGGCAGCGGTTACTCGCCTTCCTTCTTCCACTTTAAACCAGCCGAAGCTTCTCTAAAGAGAAAGATGCACTATCACAGTGGTGGTACGTTCACGGTTGTTTATTCTTTCGCTTATTACGTGTTTAATTGCACACATTTTACAGCAATTAAAGTATTACCGTTGAGTAACTTATTAACACCTCGTCACTGTATCGAATCTGGTAATTGTTAATTAAGAAAAAATTTTGTGGTTACCTGTTTGAAAGTCACGTCGTTGAATTTTTCTGCAACAGCCAGTTTCTTATGCCTCTATGTTTTTAGCTCTTTTACGTTGGATAGTACTCATGAAAATGATACTTCCCAGATGTCAGAATTATGCAGCGCGCAGTGATTTCACTGTACTTCTTTTATCGACCGAGCAAAATTTCTCACGCGTTTTCGTGCTCGCATCTGCCACTTATCATGGTTTTCTCGATTCTCGTTTCGATTCGATTACTTCACACGGTGTCAGCGTGTTCGTCATGTTTTATCCATACGAATCGTGAAACTGTATACGGAGAAAGGAAATGGTTAATTAAAGTTTAATTAATACCGGATAACTATTGTGTACGTTACGATGAAATATTGAAAAGTAAAAATGTTTAATTGAAATTTTTCTTGTGCAAATGGTGTTAAATGCTATACTGTTTACAACAAAACGGACGTTGTTATCTTATCGACTGAGATTTTTTTTAATTTCATGAAATCAACTAACGCTAAATGTTAATGTCTTTAACATTAGTATAATTGTCTGTTATTGATGCGTTTTGAATTGCAGATCGTGTGGCATTAGTTTCATCCGCTATACCTGGATGCACTGCCTGCAGGCATGGTGGAAGCCCCATATACTCCGACGGTAAGTGACTTCAGAAATTAGCTGGTTGTAAAATATCAGCATTTTCGTTTATAACAGTCTAAGATACATTATTTTAGTTACAGAACGTTAGTTGTTACAGGAAATGCAGCAAAACATACGCAATTGAATTAACAGAATAAAATTTATTTATTTAATTAGAGAAATCTTCAGGAAGAAGGAAACTAATGTTAACTCAAAAAAATTAGAAAATCCATTTTTCTGATGTTATTCAAGATTTGTAAGCTTAAAAGCATCTTGATAATAAGTTACTACTAATTGAACGGAAAATTCATTATCATATGTAATGGAATTAGCGTCAAGTCGGCGAATATATTTTTCATTGAAGCCATATGTACGGAGTACAAAATGATAATTTCAGTATCGAGACGTAATCAAGGAACAAAAATAGCACGGTTATTACAGTAGTCCCGGAAATACCTGAGTTCGTTTTCTCGATAAATTCCCCTTCCAAACTTTTCCTCCGTTACGGCGTCGCCTCCGGCGACCTTCACCTCGAGGAACGAACGAAAGGGAGGAAAAACCTCTTACTGGAAAGGTGGAGAGGGAGAAAGTTTCGAGGCGGAGGTCAAGCGCTTCTCCGAGGATTAAACTGGAAGGGGAAACAAATCCCGTTAGATCAGACGACGCTAGTTAATCGGTGACCTGTTGTTGGTGGCTGATCAAACTTTTTCAACGCAGAAAAAAACAAATTCTCGCCTCTCCTGGTTAATAATAGCCATCCAACGTTTCTTAGTAAATATTATTGGACCATGAACGTCGAAAAGAAATCATCACAAATATCGATCAGAATTATTTAGTCGATCAAGATAACTTCAAATATGGCTATTTATCTAAGTCTATTTTCACATTTGATAAGTGCAATTCTATCTTCGCGCTGCAATTCTCAGCATATTACATATATAAAATATGGTTTTTTAAGAGAGGAAACTTAAGTTGCTCAATAATATCTCTTTTTAAAAGGAAAACGTTTGAAGTAAGCGTGTTAGCTTCGTAATACATCTCTTTACCGTAATGCCCATTATTATGAGTAGGGCGTGGATTATACTACATATTGCGAGGCAGAGGTCACTAGCCTGCCAGGCATAAACCATCCGCTCGTTTATGACACCGGTTGTAGTTATCATAATATCCAGTCGCATCGTTTTATGACCTTCCGATTAAGTTTATACATTAGTTGCTCGTGTGTAAAAAGTTCAATTGAGATTTTGCTGCCAACATTCTTCTGTTTGATTGTGTCCCTTAAGAAACTAATCACGTAACGGCATCTCATTCTTTTTTGATAGAAGTGCATAAATCGGTGTTACCGATAACAGATGGCAGATGGCAGTGTTAACTTTCAGTAACATTTAACTTTAAACTTTCGTGCGAAG
Source organism: Eufriesea mexicana (assembly GCF_001483705.2). NCBI lineage: Eukaryota > Metazoa > Arthropoda > Insecta > Hymenoptera > Apidae > Eufriesea > Eufriesea mexicana. The sequence goes on along the minus strand of NW_016907894.1, from coordinate 433,113 downwards.
CATCGTCTTTATTATCATGCTACTCGCCTTCTACCCTCTTGCGTTAGGTTAAGTGTAGCTTAGTAACGTGACATAAAAATTATAGCGTTCCGCTACCGTTTGAAGTTTCTGGGAAGTTCCAGAGTCAATTCCAAAAATAGGATTCTTGTTGAGAGTCATTGGCCGATTTCATCCGGTTTTCGTTGTCTCACCATAGTGATCCGATACCAAAGATAATGAAATTACCCTTCCGTAACAGGAAACTTTCGAATAATCATAAGTCTGCAAGCAATGTGACAGGTGTGACCCACTTTGAAATGCGGTTACGTTTATTGGACAATCTCTGTTTAATGGAGATTCTGTGTCAGTACTTCACACGTAATCTCCTTAAAAATGTACACAAACTTCGTAAAACTACAGTACTTTTAAAACGCAAATCAAATAACTTAAAATTAATACAATTTAGAATTACGTGTTATTATTAATATAGGAAATTTGACAAATACTTTTCAGGAGTATTTTAATGTTTAATATATACGTACAAGAAGCATAAGAAATTGTACTAAAAGTCATTAATTTTGTTATATTTTAATTAAATTTATTAATGATTCTTTCCTATATTTTTATTACTTATCGGGTATTCTTGTATTAATACCTAGCGATAAATTAGCACAATAGTTAATTTATACAGTTAGACTAGAGATGTGTAATTAAATTAATGAAATAGGAATAATCAATAACATATAAGTATATAATAAAATAAAAATAGATATTTGTGAAAAATAAAGTTAATTATAAAATATAAAAATATATATAAAATTAAATTAAAGTATCTGTAAATAACTCCAAATGAATACAGTTATTAAAATTACGCTCTACTGCTTAACACGGCCGGAAAAATAAACGGATGTACGGCGTTTTCGTTTCCGGATATTAATAACGGGTTTCAATAAGGCATAAATATAGATAAAATATTATCACCTAATTATAAATTTTCGTTACAACATTTAAATAGTACCAAAATTTTTATCGCATTACTATATGAAAAAATATTTATGGATAAACCGTACACTAATTTACAATTATATACTTATCATTTTTGAAAGAGATACAAACATACTACCAAGTATTCAGTGAAATTAAGAAACTATTTTTATAATCATCCAGAAAGTTTATAAGAAAACTTAAAAATAACGGTAGACGAAGTCTTGGATAGAATACTCAATGAATTATACAAATGGATAAAAAGTGATAAATATAATATTAATACAAAATTATTAATTAATTATTAATTAAAAAATAAATAAAAAATTATAGAATAAAATCTTTTCATACAAGACTTAGTTTTGAAAGAAATCGAATTTGAAAATTCGTTAGGCGTACATTTTGCTGATACATGTACATATGTACTTTTAAAACATAAAATGGAACTTACTGTATTTATAAATCAATAACATACTACCCGCTGCTTACTCGAACTACACTCTATCTCTCTGATAATTTATGAATTTCTCTCGTAAGAAACTGTTGGTTTTAACATTTAACGATTGAATACTGCTTCTTTTAGGTCTTCTGTTTTTATAATCTTTATTCTTTATAGCACTTTATGGTAATCACAATAAACCAATATCTTCATTATAAATTATAGCTTTAGATTTCATATATGTACAAAATGTATGCAAACATGTCAGGTTAGGTGTAACATTATACAGAGCGAATTCTTAACCTTAAATGAAGCAATTTTATTTTACACTTCTAATTCATCTTTATGTGCATAAGGAATCATATCTTGTTTATAATACCTATTATACAATATCTTCAGCTGCATCCAGATATAACCCATACGTAATTATGAATAATTATGAAGTCTTATATTGAGCTGATTAATTGAAATCAAATATGCTTTTCAGATGTTCACGGTCCAATGGAGACGTTCGTCTTACCACCAGGCATGTATTTGAGGCCAGAAGACGCGGGAAATTTGTATACGACTCTATCAGCCAATCCGAACGTATTCTTCCAGCGAGCAGCTCATCCTGGGATGATGTATTGATAATTCCCCAGAAACGGTTTCGAATGGAAGTCCGTGAATTCAATAAAAGAACTGCTTCTTCTACATTCTTAGATTAGATAACGACGAAACAACGAACTTCGTTTTCTGTTCGTTTGTCTTGTTATTGTAAATAATAATACGTGCGAGTCGTTGTTCGAGATTCTCTTTTAATTAGCTTCTCACTGCGTTGGTTACGCTCGATTATTTCGATAACAAATCAAACTATAGTAACCGGAGGCGAATTTCGCGAGAAATTATAATAAAGGTACGATTCATTTTTTATATGTTTTCTTCTTCTTCTTTCCATCATTAATTCATAATTATTGAGATTTCAGTAATACCCGTGAGAAGATACATAGATAATACATTTACCGGCTTATCGATGACGGTTTAACAATTGTTTTGAAGATGTATTAAGATTAATGTGTTTCTTTATAATTGAAAGCAGACAAACAGGCTATGCATGTGATTTTATTCTTTGTATTTATATCTGAAACTATGTTTTAGACACTAATTTTTTATGTAATTTAAAAGATTGGTTTTGTGGTATCAAAATATTTATTTATTTTATTTAGTACTTTTTAAATGATAATTTTATATATGTAGGATGATTGTGCGTTATATTACTACTTTAAAATAATACATAGTAATTAATGATTGAATTTTTACAAATTTGACAAGCATATTAAAGAAATGTCAATCTATCCAGGTTAGTTAATTAATTAATTCTTTATAGTTAGTTAATTCTCTATAAAGTTAAATAACAATGAAGAAAGTATTTCTCCGTATCTTACCTATCAGTGAGTCATTCGCAATGATTATTACCTTTGCAACAAGTTTTTTTGTCGATAAGCAATTAGTTTCAGAAGACACATTATAGTGAATAGTGCATTTCCATTCCCGTAAATTTAAAAAATTCATTTCATTAACCATGCTTAAAAATTATTCAAAAACATAGCATTTAAACTCTTGAAGTAAAATTTAAAAGATTTCAGGTATCTATATTTTCAATATCACTATTTAATTTATTTAGTATTTGATAAGAATCTTTAATATTGCATCGAGTAAATTCGATTGCTTCATTTGTTATTGAAGTTGTCGGAACTTATTTTAAGCTATAAGATTAAAAAATTGTATTTTATATCTATAACAATTTTTATTTTGATATTATTTTTTTAAACAGGATACACAATATCCTTCGAAAAGGTTCAGGTATTATTCAAACTTACTACGCTACTGTCCATAGATGCAATACATACTACGTAGTACAGTAGAATTCCATTTACCTGAACCCGTCAGAGGACAAAACGGTTCATGTAACTGGAGCGTTCATATAGTAAGAGCTCAGCGATTTTCTTTACTATCTATAATTTACGTACAAATATTTGAAGTCTCGATAAGTACATTCAATTATTTCCTTATGCTTCTATTTATATAAATATTTTACATTTTATAAATGAATATCAAATTTATAATTTCGTAATATTTGATGAATTAATTTATTTATTTTGTGAAGAAAAAAATGCATTTCTCATTGATTATATAGAAAATCGATTAAATTCATGTAAAATCGTTGTAAATATGTGTTTCCTTAATTTTTGTTTTAAGAACATTACTGAATGTATGTTCGAACTATTTAATGGTTGTATTTAATAACCAGAATTGGGAATATGTAACAAATATATTCCATGGCATTTCTTAAATTTCTTAACTAATCATTAATAATTTTAAAATAACTACACGCACTTGTTTTCTGCAAAAGTTGTTTGTAAAAAACTAATTCACTAGAGGGAATTTTGAGAACGCGTAAAAACTAAATTTATATTACAACTTAAAATTCCCTTTTTCGTACTTAACATTTTTTTTATACTTGTACTTTATTACCACTTATATTTGATATTAATGTCAGATTGTTTTCATTTATTTCTTTTTATGTTTCTTATTATTAATTTTTCAGTATTATATTCTTTAAACAGAAAAGTTGTCTTGCCAGTTTTCAATCTCTTAAGATTCGAAATTTTTCGAATAAAATAAGTATAGTTTTATTCTGTACGTTATATTATTTTAATTGAGTTACAAATGTTGCAAGGTTTATTTACGATATATACAAGAAATTGATTATGAGATATAACTGTGTTACTTTTAATACGTTTGAATATCAGTTACCGTAAATATTCAAGTAAAGTAGTAATAATGTAGATAACAGAAGCTCAACGAAAGTTCAGAGGTTGAAGTTTTGTTTTATAAATGAAGTTTAGGTAAATAGAATTTTAATATAGTATTCTACGTGTACTATACGTAGTACACACGGTGACAGTAAATGACAGGTTAGTTTCTTGACGTCACATGGATGACTTTAGTAGAGGGGAGATTGCTTTCTTTACAGCTGTTAACGGTATGGGTCTTACAATTAATACAATTGTTTTGATGCATTCTATCAGAAAAGTAACGCGATTTCTGTGAAATGTTTCTTGAAGCACCAATTAACAATATTTAAATAAAAATTTAAAACAAGAAAATTACTTATCCGGTCATTAACAATTTTTGTACTATTTTTTAACTTACTTTTCTATGCAGGAGGACATTGCATACTTTAGTATATAACCTGATTCCAGATGCTAACAAAGTTAGATTAAACTTTTGTGATATCTTTCTAAAATTGTACTGTATTAGAAATGGCTGAAAAATTAAAATATCTTAGGTGAGTGAATGTTTTATAGTATGTATTTTTTAATCCATATATTCTTTTCTTATTTAACATTTTTTATGATTATATATTAAACCTTCACACCTTATGTTCTATGTTTGATTTATAAATTAAAAATTTAATAACAAATTAAGAATATATTCCTATTTTATATTTTAGTCATTCCATTATTTATAGATAGAAAATTATATTCTATATGTATAAGTAATTTTAATAATACCAAATTATATGTTACATATTGTAGAATCTATTTTGTCACATGGAATGTGGCAACAAAATATCCAGATCAGGATTTACATGATCTTCTTGATCTCAGTCATGTTAACAAATCAAAAACATTGCCAGACTTATATTTTATTGGGTATGTGTAATTTATATAAACTTGTGTTTTGCATATAAAATAATTTATTTTATAAATTATATTAGATTACAAGAAGTTAAAGCTCAACCACAGAATATGGTAATGGACATATTTTTCGAAGATCCATGGACTAAAGCTTTTAGGTATGGATAGCAGATATTACAATAGCAAATTTAACTACGTATATAAGTTAATAATTAAATTATGGAAAATTATTAATTTGTATATTAACTTAATAAAGAGTTTTATTATTTAACATTTTTTACAGAGAAGTATTGAAGAAATATGATTATGTAAAAATACGTACTCAACGTTTACAGGGTCTTGTTTTAAATTTCTTTTGTTTAAGAAAACACATTACACATTTAAGACTAATAGAGACTCAATATACACGAACAGGATGTGGAGGCATGTGGGTAAGAAGAAATTTTATTTGTATAGAATTCCTTCTTAATTTTTTAATAAAATATATTATTTGTA
>NW_016907894.1:409149-423909 GCF_001483705.2 Eufriesea mexicana | reverse complement strand
TACAAGAATTGTATGTAACATAAAATCAACAAATATCAACCAATAAATTCAGCAGTTTTGACAATTTTATTATAACGAATTCATATTAAGAGTTTGAATTAACAACGGTTGTACTATTGTGCCAAGATAATGTGCAATAGATAGACAAGATAATTTTCCACGCCATCTTGTGGAGAAAAGGTCATAGGGGGGCATAGAGGACCTAACCTATCATGATCGAACAACCGGTAAATGAAAAAGAATTAGAATTTTTGAAAATGGAACCACGGGAGGTATTGTAAAAATAATTATAAATATATGGAAAGAAAAATCGCGAACTGGAGTGATCAAGACGATAACGTTGAATGCAGTATTTTAATAAAATACCCATACATTAGCATGTAACTTGAAAGTTACACGGGCCCATAGAGGGTTAATTCGCAATGTGTTTTATCTTCCAGCAGTGATTCGTTACTGATCTTTGTTGCAGTGAATTTCACAATGTGTTCAAAGAAGATTACGTAGTTACCGAAGATTACACTTGCAAACACGTTGTTTGAACATGTAAACCGAAGAGTTGCATACTCACCTACCGTATTTACAAGGATTTCCAACAATTGCGACAAATCGATCGTGATGGTAGCCGTAGTGGTCGTATCCGGATGCATTGGCAAAGTGGAAAGAGGGAGAGAAATTTTCGGCAATGGAGACATTCTCAGACGTGCAAACACCGCCCTGAAATTCGCGATAAACGAGAACTTCGCCCACGGAACAACATTTTCCAACCGCGGATAAATTCCTGTACTCGTCGGGTATTGTTGTCCAGTTTTTCTGTAAATTAGATCACAAAATTACTATATAAGAAATTACTGTGTCAGAAAATTAATATACAATTTTCTTTTCTTTTTTTTGTTGGGAAAATGAAACTTCTATGAGGTTTATTCTGACATACTGGGTATTACTGAAAAATTGGTTTCCTTTAACCATCTATCTTCTATATTGATCATTTCACGACCATTGATATTTTACAATTTTTATAATAGTAATACTATAATATATAATATAATAGTATAATAGCAATACTTTTATGATACTACTTTGTAATTTTTATGATCCTTTTACAATTATATTTATCAATTCTTATTGATGTATTATTAATGTTATAATGTGTGTTAATTATTATTGATAAATATAATTAAAGTATTATAAAATTATATTTACTGTTACGTAGATTATATTGTTAAATAATATACTACTACTGTATACTAGTAATTGTATTATAGTATATTACTATTATATATACTATATATATATAGAAACTATAGTGCTTATTTACGTATTTATTAATAATTATTTTATTATTATATTATTATTATTGTGTTATTATTATTATATTATTATATTATATATATTATATTACACAAATTATGTAATATGTATATGCATAATAATATATATACATATTGCAAATATAAAAATATGAGAGTATAGATATATAAAATTCTTAAAGAATAATTTTAGGCAGAATTAAACTTCCAATTTCATATTAGTGAAATAAAAATCAAATTGAAGAAATTAATCATACGAGATTAATATCAGTGTGTAATTTTCATATCAGAAGTATCATCGAAATTATAATTTGCAGCTGCACGATAATTAATATGTAAGCAGTAGCTATCGTTGGTTATTATTTAACACGAATTAATATTTACACGGTCGTTTATTACCTCGAATTATAGTACTGTCTTAAAACAAGATACAGGTTTGCGTTTCCAATATTTCAAAGATAGATGTACATAGATAGCCGAAAGTCTAAAAATACGTGGATAAACACACAGCTATCTATATTTATCGTACACACATCAAATTGCTGTACCTTGCAGCAATGATTTAGCAATGTATAATTAGACTCATCGAAATATCATTTTCACGTAAATTCCTTTTCTCCGCGCGTAAAATGACGCGAAATTCTAAGAAAATTCCAATCAATATACTTCCAATTCTTAACATTCTCGAACTTACGATTTATTAATACAAAGTATTACCATTTCGAAATTTTTTCCAATCTTTTCCGAATTTTTTTCGAATTTTTTTTTAAATTGTTCAGATAACTGTCATCGAAACCATTGCATCACGTGTCATTTATTAACTGGTCATTTGTCACATTGATTAATTCCAAGTCATCGAGAGTAGAAATTAATTTCAAATATAAACGGATAAAAATTAATCGATAATTTTGGCGCCAAAATTTAAAAATTTTCGAAAGGTGTACTTATCGAATGGCTCGTATTTAACCTTTTGCATTATTACAAACAAGCATCGTGTCATATTTAATTCTACTTTCACTCATAAAGGTAGAAGAATTACCAAGATGATTGTAAAAATAAATTCGTAAATATATTTATAAATAGGAAAGTTTCTGTCTTGAGAAAAATTTCAGCCACGAAAGCGTGCTAAAATTACCAGTCAGAAAATAAAACTTTTCACAGAGTACGGCGAGTTAGATACTTTTGGTTAACATTAAACCTACCACGACCAGTCAAATGACTCATGGATAACAAAATATTTCCAGAAGAATTAAAAAAAGAAAATTTAAGCAAAAATAGATATTGAAAAATTAGTCTCACGTATATCGAAAGAAAAATCACAAAGAAAAGTGACATTAACGTCGATTATGGCATTCTTAATGACAAAAATGGTCATCAAATTATGATAAGAGGTATTAAAAAATTAGTGACACTTATATGAAAGAAAAATCACATAGAAAAGTGACACTAACGTCGATCATAGTATTCTTAATAACAAAAATGGTCATTAAATTGTGATAAGAGGTATTAAAAAATTAGTGACACATATATAAAAGAAAAATCACAAAGAAAAGTGACACTAACGTTGATTATGGTACTCTTAATAACAAAAATGGTCACTAAATTCAGTATTAAGATTCTCACACATACCAGAGGAATGGAGTATACGATCGGCTCATCATCGTCCATGCTAGCTATACAAACAACCAGCTGACAAAGAACTTGTAACAGTACTAAAATCTTCCTCGAAGACCCAGACATATTGCTTCTTCCTCTGCTGTTTACTTCTTCAAGATCCGTAAAATCTCCACAACGTTCGGGAAATGTCTGGTTAGCACAGATTCCTCGCCCTGCCAAGTTCGACTTAATATCACTCTATTCCAGAGATCTCTATAACATCCAATTCCTGTCACACTGATCCTTTTTCCCTAATGAAGACACGTTCGTGTGATCGAAGACACCCCAAAATTGATCACAGAGACACAATAAACTTGCAGTATTCTGCTCGTCGACGACATTTCGTGTCTCAACTATGACTCGATCAACGTCGATTATGCTTCCGATTTATGAGCAATTTTCTGTATCGTAGGAGTCGTTCAGGAGTCGCTAACCCCTCGTTCGATTCCGTTGCAGCTCAACCTGATCAGCCTGCACCATCCGCAAGAAGGTCTCGTTCTCAAGGCTTTGGGAAGCTCGAAATATCCAAACCGGAAGAAGGCGCGATGCTTGTTGGTAGAGACTTGACGTAACAGAGATACTCGGAACTTCCTTGGCTCTATCAGTTTACAGCTTCTCCTTCGCTGATTATTTTCTTGATATCGATTGGAGCCCGAACGATGAGGCAGATAAAGCTCTGCCGACTGGAGTATCAACTCTGATAACGGAATACTTCATTCCTGTACGCGTTGCTATCTGTGTTAACTGTTGGGCACGTTGAATCGGAATTTTCTGAGGCTGTGCTCGAAATATTCGTCACTTTGGGTCTGCTGATGGCCGGATTCGGGCTAACGAGCCGTAGTCCTCGGACCTAGAACATGTAAGAGCGGTGTTACTTAATCGATCACTGGGTCGTGATCGCTATGTAATTTTCAGAAGCGTTTATCGTCACGGAATGACCGGAACAGCATCGGGCCTCGTGGAACTGTGACTGGATTTCCCATCTTTATCTGGGAAGGATCTAACATGACGATGGAACGTGAGTAACGCCGATGTTGATCGATGTGGTTGTTAGTGATGGAGATCGGGATACGGTAAATCCCGGAATGAAAGCTTCTGAAAGGACGTTAACCGCTTGCGTCATGATTTATCAGAGAAAATTGTGAGGTGGAAAAGCAGTTAATTTTAGTTGGCCATTGGCGTAGCCAGGTGCTGGCACGTTTTATTCTCTGAAGATTCTTTTATTTATGTTAACTTACAATGGGAATTTTTAATTATTATTAGTAGTAGTAGTAGTTTGTATGCTATTTGGTGCAGTGAGTATAAGACTAAATATGTATGGCATTAACATGTGTATAATAAATACACATCTAACACCACATGATCATTTATTGGCAGATAGAATTATGGAATATAATACAATACTCACAAATCATAATTTTAGTAATTCAGATACTTCTACAATATTATTTCATGAGTCAGTAACTACTTTCAGATTGATTTAATTTATGATTATGATATAAATTAATTTTGTACAAGAGTATAATAACATTGGCATTACTTTTCTATCAGTTATATATTTTGGATTGGTGACTTAAATTTTCGACTAACGGATGAAAACTTAACTGCCACAGAGATTAACCTCTTAGTTAAGAAAAATCAATTAAAATCCTTACTAGCCAAAGACCAATTAAAGATGGTAATGGAAAATTGTGAAGCTTTTGCTGAATTGGATGAAAATCCTATAACATTCCCCCCTACTTATAAGTATGAATTTGCATCTCAAGAATTTGACCTAAAGTAAGATAAATTTATATTATACTTAAAATATTTTTATTATACTTCCATTTAATTAAGAATTTTTCATTTAGACGGCGACCATCATGGACTGATCGAATTTTATACAGAGTAAATGTGAATGTTTATAAGGATGTTAAGCTGAGCGCTGTTCAACATAGTTATAAAAGTCATTCCAATTATATAGTTTCCGATCATAAACCTGTTACAGGAGAATTTGATATCATTGTAAGATTACTTTTATGAAGCATAAAGTACAGTAAAAGTTAAATAATAATTAACAGAAGGCAATTTAAATAAATCTAATGACACAAATTTGTTATAAAAATTTGTATTACAGAATTTTGTATTATGTTGATAGATCAGACCAGGTATAGAAGATCACGGTGTAGAATTTCAACCTGTGTCATCATGGTTTATAGATGAAGAAAATTCAGTATCGTACAGACTATTGGGAGATGCCAGACCAGCCAGTGGTGACTGGGTGGGACTTTTTCACAATGAATTTTCCGGTTTAGACGAATATATTGTTTACGAGTATGTAGGTCGAGGTAGGGTCCATTTTATTATAATTTTTTATCATAGTTATTTGGGTGAGCTTATGACTAAAGATTTATGTTAGGTAAATCGGCGCAAATTCCTTCTGAACCTCATACCATCACTGAGCGGATTTATTTCAGCGATGCTGCCTTACGAACATCAGGGATGTATCGTTTAATTTACGTTGCACAACGAAGAAATCTTGTTGGAATTCTAGGTATTAGTCCACCGTTTCCAGGACATCGCAGACCTACATAATAAATTGGTTTGTGCAATATACAGTGAATGTATTCGTACATTGAACAATTTACAATTTGTTCAATCTTAGTTCATTAATTAATTTGTGCAAAACTATGAATTCGTACGTATTTTTCTTTCTAGAATATATAATACAGAAAAAAATTAATTATTAATTTATTTTCTGTAAGCGTCCATACCTTGAATTATATTTTAAATTTTTGCTTAATTCATACTCCCCAATAGTACTTCGTATGGTAGGATGAGGTCTATTTATATTTCCTTCTTTTACTGCAATTACCATACATTTTCATTCCATTTTTTAATAATAATTTTTAATAACATCATAGTATGAACATTATTGATAACAATTACGTTTTCAATCATACTGTAGATGGATGAATTCTTTTGTAAATTATATAGAATATGAACTATACAAATACTTATTGCTCCATCTTCAATTTTTTTGTAACTTTCAAGAATTGCACAAATATCTATCCTAGAAATATCTGAAAATATGTACGAATTCATTGTTTTAAAAAAATAGTTAATGAATTATAATTTTACGAATAATTTTATTGTATAAGATTTTAACACTGAATATCACTTCGTTTATTCCTTTATTTACTAGTAAATTACATTTATTTAATAAGTAATTAGTAATCATTTTATCTGATTGTAACTCTTTGAGGTCCAATGTTTTTTATCTTAGAGATTAGGGTATTATCTTACATTTATGCTTATACAACATATAGAGAATTTTGAAATGCTTTTGATGTTTTAAATTAGTATAAAAGATAATTCTCCTAAATAACGACGAGCAACATTTACTTTATGATTAAATATAGAGATAACTATATATAAAAGAATTTGAATGTTTTAGAAAATATTATCTTTCTACAGCGTGTTATTTAATATTTTATATTATGTATCGATTCTATTGTAGCAAGCATTTGGAGAGTTTACTTTTATATTTCTAACATTTCGTAGTACAAATTTAATATATTTTGTAGATTAATTTTTAGCATCTCAGTCTTAATTTTTTTTAAGAATAAGAACAAAGTAAATTATTTTACTGGGTATTAGTCTAAATAGCACTGGCTAATGAGTTGCAAATTTTGAGAGGGTGTGGAGTAGATAGAGCTTAAATGTAAAACATTAGTTTCGGATATCTATTGGTTTTCAAGATATACAATAGTAATTGAAACATCTGTATATACAGATTTCTATGTATAATAAATATTTTTTATTAATATTTCGAAAAGCATAGAAACTCGAAACTAATATTTTTCGTATAACGTCTTTCCCCTCAAAATTTGGTACTGATCGATCACTGGTGCTTTTCAGAACATCCATTTTATTTTATGTATGTAGAGTACATAAATTAATTAAAAGAAAGAAACTTTGAATATTGCATTTATTCACATTGTTGTAATGTTCAAATTAGAAAATTACATGACATATAAATTAGTTTTATTAATTCACTTAAATATCTCTATACAAAGCTTTATTTTAATCACTATATTAAAAATAATATCTGTCGCAATTACACTAATTCTATAATTTAGTATAGCATAATAAATAACAAACAATTTTTACATCAATAAGGACCACAAAGAGTTTGAACCCAATCGAATTTTATACTGTGCATATTATCATAACTATGAGTGTAAATATGTAGGTTTTCTCAAAATTATGGCTAAAAAAGAAAATCAGAAGAATTGATAAGTATTGTATTATTCAGTAAATAATGCTCATTTTATAAATTAATTCCTTTTAAGCAATTTAAAAGTAGATAATGTAATAAGAGACTATATTTTTATAATGAATTCTTAAAAATTAGTCTTTATTTTATTGAATAAATGAATGTTTTTATATATAAAATGTTTTATAAAATTTAGATAGTACTTAATTACAATATTTACTGGATAATACAATAGCGACGAATAGGGTGAAATATATATAGATATGAAAAACTGTTTTTAAAATGGTATTCACATCACAAATTCACATTGCACCCTATTTTCTTGTTAATGTTCAAAAGTTACTTTTGGTACCTGGTTTTTGCTATCGAGTTATTACTCGAAAAAGCTTAATCTTACACCTCGAGCTTATAATAAGTGTGTAAATGTTGTACTTGCACACCTAATATATAATAAAGCATTCGTAGGTAATGGCGGATTTATACGTATATGCTGGAGGCGGTCGCTTTAGACTCTGTAAAATAAAGGTCCCCACACGACAATAAAAATATATATTATTCAGTCACAAATTAATTAAACAGGGCTATAGGGTATTGTAGGAAATATATATATAGTGCATAATTGATTTATTTTAATGTACTCCTAAAACTTTGTAACGCTTCGAGCCTCTTGAAAGCTAAATCCGCCACTGCTCGTACTTAAAAATATTTATTAGTTTATTAAAATATTTTTTAGTTCGATTGATAAATTGTTACGACTGTAGCAATCGGTTTGGTTGTACAAACCTATACTATTTTATTTTTATATAGTACAATAAAAACACAAAGTAAAACGAACAAATGTATACTGTAGTATCAAAAAGAATACAAATAAAAAATCACGTTTCTTACTCATATCAACGAGGTTTTAAAAAAACATTAACTAATTTTTGTTGCAACAGGTATGTATTGAAAAAAATACAATATTAGAAGAATACATATAATTTTACATAAATAATTTAAGAGCTTTACAATAAATAATATATTCCTTTCCTAATGTTAAAACTACAAAATACAAAACGTAATATTTTGGTTTTTATTTTTAAATAATTTATTATCAGTACAAATAAAACTCTCAACTATTTTATCAAATTATACAGTATTATTATACATTGATTTGAGCATAATGCATTCATTTGAATAATTATTAAAACATGTTTGGCAGAAATTAAAAAATTAACATTAACTAAAATACTTAAAAAGCAATCGCGGAAAATTCGTTAATTAAATTCTACTGTATTTTGCAGTTTTATGAATTTTTGTGTAAACCATAAATGATAAATGAAATTGATCGATGATATTAAATATCCTTAACTAATGACTTATTATGCATTTGGAAACATTATTTATCTAAAAAATATAAAAAATGTTTTAACGTTAACTGTACAAGATTCAAAGAATGTCTATATTCGATGTAAGGTCATCATACAACTTATCCGGTTTCTCACTGTTATATAATCGGTATACAAATATCACAATTTGCACATGCCATTGTAAAACGAGTTGCAGGCGTTTTTATATAATCAAGACAAGTTCCTAAGAAGCATAATATTGTCATCTGAAAATGTCGATACGAAAATACAATATTAAATTCGGAAAATTTTTTATGAATCTAGAAAATTATGAATTTTTTGTCTTTTTTTTAAATGTGTAAGATATAACACTCTTACTATACAAAAGTATGCATCAAGAGCACTCGCAATATCAAGACCGAGCTAAATAAGCAAAAATTTGTATTTTGTCACGATATATTTTCGCTTATATTGATATTATATTATCTTTCATTAATTTATATAATTTCTCTATTATATTAAGAAAGAAAAAAAATTACATACATGTATTACATAAGCCACTGATATAAAATTATTCTTGCAATATTTTGCTGGCAATTAAAGCCTTTTAAATAAATTGTATTATAAATTATGATTAATAAAAAATTAGGATGATATTTGATATACGATGTCGATGAAATGCTACATTTACGTTTCATTTTCACACACGCAATAAATAATTCAATAAGTCGTGCCTAAAGTAAATTTATCGAAATTGCCAAATTTCCCTTATTTGATCAATTTGACGATTTGTAAATAAATCATACCACAGTTGTACGTTTCTTCAAGGAACTTTTAAGCATCTTTCGGCAGTTGATTCGTAATCCTCTCGTATGGTGTACAATGAATTCGAAGAAGGATTGAAGAATAAATGATACATCATGGAATGATCGTTTATCTAGGTGCGGAATTGTTGTGCATTATAGGAAGCAAAAATAATTCCATGCTTCCAACTTCTGCTTCTGGTATAACATTGATGCCACGAAATTGTTGTATCCTTTGCCATACAAAGTCTCTTGGTGGCTTACGTAGTACAAATAGACCGAAAATAAGAACACCTTGAAGAGCGTTCACAAGGTCGAAGGAGGACCAGTCGAAAGAATCTGCGTTGACGAACCATGATATTAGTTCCATTGACCAATTGAGGCCCATCAAGAAGAAAATAATCATGCAAACAAAGGCGGCTCTCATTAGACATCGAAGATATTTTCGATCGAGTCGATCCGATTCCTGATTCCTTGCGAGGCGCCTTAAATCAAGATCCCTTTGATATTTAGTCAGTTTAATGAAGGTCAGAGCGATAAGAATCACATTTCCAAGAAGAAGTAATCCGACTGGTACGTAAAAGAATGGCATTGCTTCAGTGTCCGCTGCAAACAGAAAATAATAATAAATTTTAATAAACCGATCAAATTTGTTTTGTTATCTACATGTAATTAATGATAATGATGATTTTATACCTTGTAATTATAAATTAATGATTTTATTATATTATAATGTGCGATTCAATTAAATGAAAATTATATATATTTTTATTTTCATTCACTGGTGTATAATTTGAAGGTTAACTTCATTGTAATATCATGAAACAATTTTTTTTCGTTGGTATTTTATTAGATAAGAGATCGTCTTCTTTGATCTCACATGAGGTAATATTAAAAGAGCTGAAGGCCGCTTAATTGAAAGTTAACATCCTTGTTGAGATAAAATTCAAATTGGATTTTTCCAAAACAACTTAATAGTCTCATCTTTGTCGTCATCTTATCAAATAATCAAACGTTGCTTTAAATACTGATATATTTTAAAATATATTATATACATATATGATCCTATTATTTCTTTCTAGTCATTCCTGTTATTCGTTTTGAAAGATTTAAATTGATACATCTGTCTCGTGTTAAATAGGTCACCAGCAATTCATGGTTCACTTGTTCAAGCATAACACTCACCATATGAATAAAAATAAAAATGACATCTAGAATGATTGTTATGATATTGAAACAGGAGAAGAAATAGAAAGAAGATATAAATTTCTTATTAAACTTGCGAAATCTAATGTTTACATTTTTTTACTTAACCTTAAATGTCAAAGTAAGTAGGTATGTCAGTATCATAACTATTGATATTACATTTACATTATATCTTTATATTAATTGAATTATAATATATAAATGCATTTCTAGTGATTAAATATGAATACATTAAGATAGATATAACAGTGACAGATATTGAAATATGAGATGTACTTGACTTACATTTGAACAAACAACTATCTTTGTGGGCGTTTGACTTCACGTAAGTCGTAGGTATTGTTGGATTAAGATTCATAATCATTGAGAGAAGAATAAGTATTATCGAGCAGCCCCAACACCATAAAGAGTAGAAGAAAAATAACGTTCTTGGTTTCATTCTTTTGTACGTTTCTCGATCCACGTAGCTGCGTACCAACGAGCATATTTCGATGCACATCGCATTTAGCCAGAAGAAGCATGCGATGAAGGAGAACTGGATGACGAACGCTGGAAAAGCCAATTGTTTATTTGAATCTCAAATCAACACTGGTCTTTCTCTCAAAGGAGTTACATCATATCACTTTATAGTATACCATAAAAAGCGCTGTGGTAACATATAGGCTATTGCGCTTCGAATAGCGCGCCAAAAAATTTTCTATCAAACAATATGGAATAACATGTTAATTATTATTACATTGAATTTGTTTTCGGAACAGATTGCATATTTTGTAATACATGGAAGATTGTCCCATTAAAATTGTATGTCAATTTTGTATTACAAAATTTTGTGGAAAATGACAGTAATATTTAACATTTAATACTTTTACGCGTATTTTAATCTAGCATAATTTAGTGTAATAGTTTCTTTAAGCTGATCATTGTATTACATTTTTATATGCAATGCATATAGTATAAATTTGATTCAAAATTTCATGCAGTACTACATATATAATATTTACAATAATAAATGACAATATTTCTATAGGAAAAATACAACCAAAATTTATTGGTATTTTATAAAACATGATATCATGTTTTTATTTTTTATTAACAATTATAGTTAGTTTTATAACATTATTAGATATTAAATGTTAAATGATAAATGTTATCCATTAATTAAAAATTACATGTCAACTTACCTATATTGATACAGGCTTGCCTCGATAAATGCACACTCCATAATTGTGTAATTGCTAACATGGTAAAAGCAAGTGCTAAGCATCCACAATAACGACACAACGTTCTTCCATAAACATCTCGCAACTTTGGCGTAATAGAATACGCTGCAATGGTAAGGATTAAAAATGGCACGGATAATAAAAGGCCACAGGCATACATCGTAATTCGAGACTCTGCAGCTACTATTATGAGATCTGGAACAATTTTGTTAACGTTAGTACGTTCATAAATTTATAAGCCATAATTTACTAACAATAAATTATTATACTGTCAATAATGATTTGAATTTAAAAATGAATTTAATAATTTTCTTTAAGTTAAATTTGTAAATATATTTATTTATTTAATATTATTTAAATTGATTTAATAGATGCAACAAATTAACTGTTACCTTCAGCCATACACACAAAGGTTTGAAGTCCTAGTTCTGGGATCACTTCTAAGCAATAATCAACTCCAAGTTTCAGCATTCCTGGCTTTTTGTGAGGTGTGTATATGTTACCATTCATTAACAAATAGTGCTCGTCATTGGAGTCATTGCTTGGGTCTAAAATATACCTAAAAAGGAATATTTGATCAAATTTGAAATTAATGTTCCCTTTTTTCATTTTCTTTTACGAACTATTAAATTTTTATTTGTACACATACACCTCATGTGCAAATTTTTAAAAAGACATTGTATTTTGGAAATTTCAAAAACTTATTTAATTCATATTTTTGTATAGGAATATAGTTCCAAAAATATAATTATAGTTTTATAATATTATTTCTCATTGAAGTCAAACTTGATAAACATTATTTTAAATTAATTTATATTTCTAC
Source organism: Eufriesea mexicana (assembly GCF_001483705.2). Taxonomy (NCBI): domain Eukaryota; kingdom Metazoa; phylum Arthropoda; class Insecta; order Hymenoptera; family Apidae; genus Eufriesea; species Eufriesea mexicana. The sequence continues at coordinate 411,308 of NW_016907894.1, read as the reverse complement.
TAGTCATTATTTTATAACAATTGTTACTATTATTTTTAATAAATTCACCATGATTATTATTTTATCATTATTACTGTTATTTTAGTATCATTATTGTTCTTATTGGTGGTGTTTATTGAAAATAAGCATTAAATATTGAAAATTTTTTTGCAATTAATTGAATTAATTGAAAAAATGACTTTAGAATAAAATAGAAAATGAAACAATGAAACTAGCATTATTTGTGTTATTAATTTATTATCATTATTACTACCATTGTTATAATATCATAATATTTAAAAGTTAGAATAACTTAAATTGCACAGTTACTAACTATTTTGACTTGCACATATCTGCATTATCGGTAATGGTGGATAGCGTGCGTGAAACGTTCACGATAATTTTAAATTCATTATGATCACGATTTGCATTTGTTTTAAGAAAGAACTACACTTATCCTTGAATATAAAATGCAATACAAGTTACAATAGATACGAAATAACGTGAAATCCGTTTTATACTGCTTCTTCAATTATTTACTTATCTCCTTCCTTTTCCAAATTAAAAAAAAGAGAAATGTAAATTTTTGCATTATTTCGCTTTCTCTACTTTATTTATTCACCTTATCACTAGCATGCTAAAGATGCTAAACTTATCAGTTTAGAATAATTGAGCAATATTTTCTCGTTATAAATTTATTTTTAAAATAGTTAACCGAGGTCAGTTACGGAATTATTATGTAAATATTACGTAGATAAAAATTTATTCCGAATTATAAAACGTGTTTGAAACGTGTCAACGTTATCAGAAAGTATAATGACGATTTATAATCATAGTTAGACAAGAAGTGAAATAGGACTACCATCCGTTTTTAATCTTCAACCATATTTCACTATTTCCTCATTTTTTGGTTTACCTCGTTCTGATTTGAAGTACCGATCCATTAATTTTCCGATTCCATAATTTGCACATTAAAAGATACGAGATTTATAATCCCATGTTTCCTGCTTCTGTCTTAATTTCGTCCAAATAAAATTTGGTTACCAAGTTAAATCCATTATTAGTTAAATCTATCACGAAATCTTATAATAGGTACAAAATTTTCAAAATTTTGAAAAGACACTAAAGGAGGGTGTTAAAAAGAGACCATTTTTGGCATTAAAATAAAAAATAAAAAATAAAAAATGAAAAATGAAAAATGAAAAATTCCTTCGAGACCTTTAAGAGCATCCTCCAAGGAATAAACAATGCTTATATAAGCATATATAAAGTTGTTAAAAACGAGTAGAAATACGTGAAAATGAGACTGATCGAATACAGGATGTCCCAGCAAAACGGGAGGGGGTAATGCAAACGGGAGGGGGTAAAACTGAACTGAATTAAATTAATAAATTTTGTGAATTAAATTAATAAATTTTCAATTGCAAATATCTTAAAAATTATTGAGTAATGGCACCTGTGACTTTAACATATGTAACGTATGATATTAACAATTGACAATACAGAATTGAGTATCACCATCAACGCAGTACCGCAGCCATTGTATTAACCCTTTGCACACGGCGATCTTTTTGTTACAGAAACATAGTAATTCGAAAATTTTCTGCCATAAAGTCGATGATATTTTCAAAATGGTAAATAATAAGAGCAAATTAACAATAAGACGTAGACTTATTTTACCTCGATATTCCACGTGCCGTTGGGCAATTTTAAATTCGAGATATTAATTAATAACAATCTTTAGAATCTGATTAAATGGTGACTGAGAGTCGCCTCTCGAGTGCAAAGGGTTAACCTATTCTCAATTATCGCTGGAGATATTGACAATTGAAAATGCAGTACTGAGTATAGCAATCTAAACAGTTCTATCGCCATTTTATTAACCTATTCTCTGATCATCTATATTATATCGCAATTCTAGAATTATCAATGGATAGATCAATCATCGCTAGAGACATTGACAATTGAAAATGCAGTACTGAGTATAGCAATCCAAACAGTACTACATCCATTGGATTAATCTATTCGCTGATCATCTAAATTCTACAGCAATTTTAGAATGAATAAAATGTTTCCTGCAGGAACATTTCGACCATCGTATCCTAATAATGCCTAAAAATATCCTACAAATAAATAAATAAATAAATTTCTAGGTAAAGTGATAGAGGAATTTCTTGTTT
>NW_016907894.1:395987-404472 GCF_001483705.2 Eufriesea mexicana | reverse complement strand
TTTTTAATATTATTATATAATACTAATTATGTTACTTTTAGTTAGCCATTGGCGTAGCTAGGTGCTGGCAACTTTCATTTTCTGACAATTCTTTTATTTATGGTAACTTACAATAGTAATTTTTAATTATTATTATTAGTAATAATAGTAGTTTTTATGTTATTAACTTATTATTATTATTACTACTCAATTTCTAATATTACTATTAATTTCTAATTATTGTTATTACTCGACACTTGGTGGTATTATTATTTTACATTATTATTACTCGATTAATAATTTATTTTTTTAATATTAGTCAATAACGCTTGACGATGCTAAAATTGTCGCGAATTTACCTCTGTACACGTTCAATGCTTGAAATTTTATTTTTCATGCTCTTCTTGAGCAGCAATAACCCGATGGACCACCCCGGGCGTCAGAGATTCTAGTTACGTCACTTTGTTAATCATTACGTAATTATTTTGTTCATTATAAAGTTACAAAATTTGTCAGAATTTGTAGAAATTTTGTGCATGCCGAAACGGAACAATGTCCGATAGAATTTTAGTTCCATAATGACTGTGGTTCGTTTAGTATGAAAACATTCGTGATGAATTACATTTGTTATTGCAGGGGATTAACACTAAACAAGTTGAAGTAAAAAGTACATAATTATATAATATTTAATAAATTTGTAATCGTATATAATGAAAAGAATTACATATTCATGGCGCGAAATTTAAAATATTGCGAAACGATATATATAATACATGACTTAGGTCACTTTTTCATAATCATTGACATAATTTTCATCGTAATCATTAACAATTTCTCGATATTCCTTTTCATGCCATTTCTTTGGAAATCTTTTTATCTATCATCTATGATATTCGTGTTTAGTGTTGGTGTTAATTATTAGAACTAATCAGTGTTACTAGAAGTAATTAGTGTTAATTACTAGAACAACTATGTATTCGAAGCGATTGGTTCTAGATATTTTGTTTTTGTAGTTGGTGGTAAATTGCAAAGCTATTTTGGACTTTCGAAAATTCACTTTTGAAAATTAATGTTGAGTTTTGTCGAAATAAGCACACGATCATATGTATCTATATATTTTCATCGCGCCACTTCAATAAAAGCTCATCAATCATTATACAAGGTGTCCTGCATAACTGTCACAACGAATTTTCGAACGCATTATTTAACGAGATCTATAACATTGTGAAGCAAAAAATATGTATAATACTATTGAAAAAAATGAAGCTGACCGTAACTTCTTTCTGGGAAAGAATTATTTTGGAATTCTTCTTTATGATTAATTTAAAATTTATTTTTCCACTAATTAACCTCAAACTTTTGCAGTTGATGGTACTCTTTTAAATACAAAATAGTGTTGAAAATTGTTTATTATACGTACGTCTAAATTAAATAATATATTATCTAATAAAACTTTTCTGTTTCAAATGAAATTACTATTATTATTATTATTGTAAATTTTGATCAACCCAATATTTTTTATGCTTATTTTCAAATTCGTTTTAATTCGGGAACTGATACAATCTTATTCGAAATATTTTCTCGTCAAATTACAAAGAAGTGCTCAAAAATCATGGCAACAACTGGGACAGGGTGTCCCATTAAAGTTGACAGTGATTTAAAAAACAGGAGGTGATTTATTTTTTAATATCTTAATTCATCTTTCAGTATTTAGTATTTTCGTATTTCATAGTTAAAAGTACCAAAAAACATGTTACTTTCTTTATAACAGTCTATAGAGCTTTTCGTTGTGTCAACTTACAGGACACCCTGTATATTTCCGTATCTGTACTATCACTTTGTCGCGCCCATTTTTCACATATTCCGATTCTCTTTAGAAGAACACATTTAAACTGCAATTAATCTTCTTCGATACTAATTACTCCCGAAAAAAGAAGACGCTCAATATAGCTACGTATCTATAATTTGCATACGTTCCATTAACCTCAAAAGACACCAAAAACCTCAGAATATTTTAGTACATACACTGTATTTATACCCGATTTTCAAACACGAATCACTAGTTTCACTGCTGTAACTCATTTCGAAGTGACATCAACAGTTTAACAAATGATCGGTCATTGACCCGGAATTCCCGCTATTTCGATGATGAAGATGCCGAAAAAATGAACCAGACCACTTCCGGCAACCCGAGACACATTGTTTTGCATGTATTCATTGAGAGGATGGCTAATGTGTCGTGGAACCAAGATAGCGAATTAATTTTAGAACTATATGAAGTCTAGGGAACCCTATTGGCACAGTCGGCACGTACCTGTTCTGAACTTGCGACGTGTCCGCTCGAAATCGATCATTGGCATTCCACACGTCGAGATCATGCAACCTTTGTCATTCTACGAATTGTCGCCACATATTCAGGTAAAGACCTGGTGCTGGTAATTCACAGGTAGTTGTCTGTAAGTTCCAACGATTCTAGGGAGAAGTGGATCTAGGGTGATCTAGGGTTGAGTTGGATCGTTGGTGAAATGACGGAGTTAGAAGGAACTAGGGTAATTAAAGGTAACCGAAAGTAACTAACTGTCGCCGAATATCACTATATCGCGTAACTGAGGATCGAGAGTTATCGAAATGCACGTGGCTCTCCCGATGATGTCTGAGAGCACACTGGCTGTACTCCTCGAGGCACGAGGCCTTTATTTATCAGCTCACGATTACTCCTACGGTGCATACATCCTCAGAGATTCGGCCGACCAGGTATCGTAATTATACAGTTTTCGGTGAATTCCAAAACATGTTGTCTAATTATATGGGGAATAACTAATTTGAATTCTAAAATTTTATTGCATGGGTTTTCCATCGTGATAGGTTTGTTAGTGACTTTCCTATTTTCCGCTTTGCATTCGCTGTTGGGTTTTTGTGGTATTTTTAATTTACCTGGCAGGTATGCATCATCCAGGAGGAGAAAGTTTGGTTTGCTAAACGATGTTGCGAATGAAGTATGTGACGAATATAGTTCATTTATATACGTTTAATAAAGTATGAGGAGTCGAGGAAAGTGAATTAAAACTGGAATTATTTTTGGTTATTGATTATTACTGGTGAATGCTATTTAGTAGAAAAGAGGAATATATTTTGTATTTAAAATTGAAATACTATTTTCTTTTTAAATTCTATTTAAGATTAAATTAGAAATATTGTTTTTTATTTATTGATTAGGGTTAATGCGAATATAGTTTGGTAGAAATAGAAAATATATTTTATAATCAAAGCAAATATCTTAACATTTTTTAGTCCCATTTTAACACTAGAATTATCGAGTTGTAATGTCTATATAAATATGGTGTACATAAAGGATATTAATTAAAGTAATATAGTGAAAATAAATAGGTATAAATAATCATGCTATTATTTGAGGTAATATCAATATTAATTTTGCGAAAAGTAGCTGTATTTTTCAGATAATTTCGAAAATAAAAAATCCGAGACAAGTTATTTTGACATCCTTAGCAGTTCTGGTGTTAAAACTGAATTATAAGTGTTATTTGTTAATTATTGAGTAGAATTTAAAGAGTACACTTCAAGTATAATGTGAAGATTCTAATTTTTGTATTATTAAAATAATTCAAGCTGTTTAAATAATTAAAGCTAAAATAAATTTTAAGTTTAGCTAATTTAAAATTCCTTGTTTATTTATTAGTGTGACTGTACTTTAGTAGATACAAAGAAGTGTGCTTTACATACGATGAACATACTAACATTTTCCATCACCATTTTTTGTAACAGATGGCTGTTGATAAAATCAACTCGATTCACTATGACAGGTGGGACCCTAGATAAAAATTGATCAAATCCCATGCAAATAACTATACGTTAATAGCAACTAATAATCTTGGAATACATACCAAATAAATATTTAAGTGTTACATCATTTTCCATTGAAATTAAATACCAATTATAACTAACATTCTTATACATTTATATTTTATTATTATATAGATAACATTACTACATATTTTTACTATCTCTCCTAATCACGGTTAAAATTTACGTCCAAGGTTGCTGGAAATAGCGAACGATAATAAAAAAAATCGATCAGAGTCGATAAGCTAGTAATATCTCCTTTATCGAGTTAAAGCTCCATTTTTTAAAACAAACACACGATCCTATCCTTAAAGAGAAGAGTAAATCTATTCGTGGTATCAACAAAATTTCTGCAAAATATGTTTCAAGAATCTTTCAAGAGTATAATCCGTGTATCAGAACTACTTCATAGCGATTTTTAAAAACATTACACCCCATAATGCAGTTTAAGTTTAAGTGGTAAGATTTCTAATTTAAAATGTATATTTAAATATGCGATAACTATACCATAACTATACTACAATTATACAATAACTATACTGAAGCTGTGCATTAACTATACTACAGTTATACTGTGACTGTACCATCGCTATACCATAAGTGTATTATGGCCATACTATACCATAAGTGTATTATGGCCATACTATAAGTATGGTTACCCTATGACTATACCCATTTTTTTTCTTTCTTTGTTTTTAACTTATGGTTATACCATAACTATGCTATGGGTATACCATAATTTTTCTACGATAACTGTACCCATATATCTATATTATAACTACGTTCTGACCACGCTATGACAACACCAAATATACTATACACGAATGATAATAATTCAAATGATCTGATAAATTTGAATAGCTAGATACACAGAATCACGCGCATACCTGAATAATAATATTAGTAATCTTGTGAAGGTATCTGTAAATTTTTAAAAATCGCGAAAATGAAATATTTGACACCGGCCATTTTAGCCCATAGGGTTGATCTATAGTTAAATAGCGTTAAACATTTTTTCCTGTTCATATTATATATTACTATACCATATTACCACATTACGTATTACATATTATTATACCATATTACCATATTACCATATTACCATATGACCATATTACCATATTATCATATTATCGTATTACCATATTACCATATTACCATATTATCATATTACCATATTACCAAATTACTAAATTACCAAATTACCATATTACCATATTACATGTCACCATATTAGCTGCCAAAAATTTCGTGTATCGTGAGAAGATACACGGAATGGAAGAGTTCGGTAGATTATTGGCAAAATTCAGTGAATCCGTCATATCTTTCAGTCTTCCTACGTACATCATACCTTTGAACGATACTAAAAGTGTGACGTGATATCCTACTATCGCCGAAGAGATGACGTAGTCAGTGAGGTATAACCAAATGTAGCAGCTCGTCACGAAGAAACTTCAATTTGGAAATTCGCAAATACCGTTCATTTACGTTACAAATACCGTTCTGCGAAGCGCAAGTTCCAACGGCAGCTTCTGCGAATTCGTTCTGCTGGTCCATCGACCAGCCAAGTATGTACTTGCCTTATATGCTGGTGCACGTGATATTTGTAGCTTACAGGAACAGGGAATACAGCTGGAAATTCAAACAAAGCCTGCGATTTGAACAGCATCGGAACTATATAGACGAACTTTATTTTCCAACGGCATCAAACATTTTCCTGCACTTTATTCGCTCGTATTTACATATTTCATATTTATGCATCTCATATTTGCCTTGCAGATGCAGTTCGAATTTTGCTACGCGATAATGATACAACTTTTATTCCACTGTGCTTTCCAGCAACGTTGTTAATTGCGGATTTGCTTCATTATCGGATTAATTAAAATTTAATGGAAATATAAAATAATAAACACGAATATCGGAAGACAGAAATAATATCATTTCTAGATTTGAGTAAAATAAAGTTTATTTAATGAAACGTTGATTAAATTAAGAACGATGATTTTAATTTTGTGAAACGTAATAGTCATATAATAATTTTAAAAAACGTTGATTAATTCGAGTGTACATAATTACGTTATAAATAGTAATAATAAAATGAAAAATTCCTTCGAGACCTTTAAGAGCATCCTCCAAGGAATAAACAATGCTTATATAAGCATATATAAAGTTGTTAAAAACGAGTAGAAATACGTGAAAATGAGACTGATCGAATACAGGATGTCCCAGCAAAACGGGAGGGGGTAATGCAAACGGGAGGGGGTAAAACTGAACTGAATTAAATTAATAAATTTTGTGAATTAAATTAATAAATTTTCAATTGCAAATATCTTAAAAATTATTGAGTAATGGCACCTGTGACTTTAACATATGTAACGTATGATATTAACAATTGACAATACAGAATTGAGTATCACCATCAACGCAGTACCGCAGCCATTGTATTAACCCTTTGCACACGGCGATCTTTTTGTTACAGAAACATAGTAATTCGAAAATTTTCTGCCATAAAGTCGATGATATTTTCAAAATGGTAAATAATAAGAGCAAATTAACAATAAGACGTAGACTTATTTTACCTCGATATTCCACGTGCCGTTGGGCAATTTTAAATTCGAGATATTAATTAATAACAATCTTTAGAATCTGATTAAATGGTGACTGAGAGTCGCCTCTCGAGTGCAAAGGGTTAACCTATTCTCAATTATCGCTGGAGATATTGACAATTGAAAATGCAGTACTGAGTATAGCAATCTAAACAGTTCTATCGCCATTTTATTAACCTATTCTCTGATCATCTATATTATATCGCAATTCTAGAATTATCAATGGATAGATCAATCATCGCTAGAGACATTGACAATTGAAAATGCAGTACTGAGTATAGCAATCCAAACAGTACTACATCCATTGGATTAATCTATTCGCTGATCATCTAAATTCTACAGCAATTTTAGAATGAATAAAATGTTTCCTGCAGGAACATTTCGACCATCGTATCCTAATAATGCCTAAAAATATCCTACAAATAAATAAATAAATAAATTTCTAGGTAAAGTGATAGAGGAATTTCTTGTTTCTTAGAAGATGCTCTTAAAAGCTTTGAGGTTAGGAATTTTTCATTTCAAAATGGCCCGTTTTTAACATCCTTCTTTGGATAATGGATCCTCCATTTCCTTTCTTTCTTTCTTTCTCTTCTTGTCTTTTGTTACTTTAACCCTCTATGGACCGAATTTATATTTTTCCTGATTACAAGAATTGTATGTAACATAAAATCAACAAATATCAACCAATAAATTCAGCAGTTTTGACAATTTTATTATAACGAATTCATATTAAGAGTTTGAATTAACAACGGTTGTACTATTGTGCCAAGATAATGTGCAATAGATAGACAAGATAATTTTCCACGCCATCTTGTGGAGAAAAGGTCATAGGGGGGCATAGAGGACCTAACCTATCATGATCGAACAACCGGTAAATGAAAAAGAATTAGAATTTTTGAAAATGGAACCACGGGAGGTATTGTAAAAATAATTATAAATATATGGAAAGAAAAATCGCGAACTGGAGTGATCAAGACGATAACGTTGAATGCAGTATTTTAATAAAATACCCATACATTAGCATGTAACTTGAAAGTTACACGGGCCCATAGAGGGTTAATTCGCAATGTGTTTTATCTTCCAGCAGTGATTCGTTACTGATCTTTGTTGCAGTGAATTTCACAATGTGTTCAAAGAAGATTACGTAGTTACCGAAGATTACACTTGCAAACACGTTGTTTGAACATGTAAACCGAAGAGTTGCATACTCACCTACCGTATTTACAAGGATTTCCAACAATTGCGACAAATCGATCGTGATGGTAGCCGTAGTGGTCGTATCCGGATGCATTGGCAAAGTGGAAAGAGGGAGAGAAATTTTCGGCAATGGAGACATTCTCAGACGTGCAAACACCGCCCTGAAATTCGCGATAAACGAGAACTTCGCCCACGGAACAACATTTTCCAACCGCGGATAAATTCCTGTACTCGTCGGGTATTGTTGTCCAGTTTTTCTGTAAATTAGATCACAAAATTACTATATAAGAAATTACTGTGTCAGAAAATTAATATACAATTTTCTTTTCTTTTTTTTGTTGGGAAAATGAAACTTCTATGAGGTTTATTCTGACATACTGGGTATTACTGAAAAATTGGTTTCCTTTAACCATCTATCTTCTATATTGATCATTTCACGACCATTGATATTTTACAATTTTTATAATAGTAATACTATAATATATAATATAATAGTATAATAGCAATACTTTTATGATACTACTTTGTAATTTTTATGATCCTTTTACAATTATATTTATCAATTCTTATTGATGTATTATTAATGTTATAATGTGTGTTAATTATTATTGATAAATATAATTAAAGTATTATAAAATTATATTTACTGTTACGTAGATTATATTGTTAAATAATATACTACTACTGTATACTAGTAATTGTATTATAGTATATTACTATTATATATACTATATATATATAGAAACTATAGTGCTTATTTACGTATTTATTAATAATTATTATTTACTATATATGTAATATATATATTGTAAAGACTGTGTACTTTAAGTATAGTATATATA
>NW_016907894.1:253704-386844 GCF_001483705.2 Eufriesea mexicana | reverse complement strand
AATAATTAATAATATAATATAATTCATAATAATATATTATAAATAATAATAATTGGTAATATAATATAAATTAGAAATTATAACCTATAATGTTATTATGTATAACATATACGCGCTGCCAGTTACCTTTCTTATATTTCACGAATCTGAAATATATGGTTCATAAAAATAATAATATTGAATTTTGGTTACATAGTGACTACCTTGTATTTTCTTAGTTTATGACATTACTTTCAATTTATGCATGGAAATCCTATCCAAAGCAGGTAATACGATCATGGTATGATTTTTAAAGTTTGCAGCACGTTACAGATATTAATCACCAGCGATAAATTTAGAGAGGAACTAGAATTGGTTTATCGTTAGGGCTGACGCGAAGCTTAAAAATTCACGTGTTTGTTTTATCGGTTTTAATAGACATCCTTATTGACGAATTTTTTACCAATCGATGCAAATAAATTATCTTCATCCATACAAAGAAATATTGTAAGCAGACGACAAGGTTAGGTTTACTGGGAACATCAATCTTACCAATTTTAGTCATATCAGTGTACACTATGATTTATTAATGAAGTATTTAGATGTTTTCTTATCTCGTTATTTTTTCACGAATAGTTTATTTCACGATAAATGCAAAAATGTTATTATAAATATTAAATCACCATTCGACGAATGAAATAACCACCGATCTTGTGACAAAAAAATTATTCTTTAGTTTCCTTATTTATAATTTCGCAATATTTAGTAAACAAACGAAATATTCCTTTATTTTCCTTATAATGTATATTTTAATCGTAATATATCACTCTGCCATAATAATTATTTCAATTTTTGTCACAATTTAGTTTTTCGAAAATTATTTATTAAATAATTAGTATATACAATTTATTGATTATATTCATGAAGAACAAACGTGTTAACCAAAAAAACAATTTTTGGAAATAGGAATTTAGGAAAAACTAAATTTATTCTAAATATAAATACAAAAAATATATCTTTGTGTAGTAATATACATACCTTAGTATTTTCCTGAATACATAGCATATTGTACAGTTGATATAGTGTAGTAAACAGTTCTTGGAAGCTTGTAAATTATTTGCAACTTTCCGCATACTTTTCTGTTTGTATTTTATACATTTTAAAACTGGGGAATACGCGGATATTTCGAAGAATGTAAACTTTAAAAATTGATTCTAGACAAGTGTTTGTAATAGTGAAAAAAGAAAATGATTGATACATCTTTAAAAAAGTAACGATATAACCTCAAATGGATGTGATTTAAAAACTTGATTGATTGAATGATTTCTTGAATGATTCGTTCGATTGTTATGGGCAATAGATATCTTGTAATACAGTTAAATTCCTAAATACGTTCATTTTATGTGTATGATGTTTTCCATGAAATCAATTTCTGACGTCAACACGTGTGTTCAATAGAAAGTTGAATATATCGTTCGAATGATAAAACAGATTTTACTCGAGAAACAGTTGCAAAAATGTACAATGTTCTGGTGGAATTATAAATGAAAATAAAACAAAATTGACTGTAGTTGTGCTGTATACCAATTCTACAAAATAGAAGAATATCGCAAGATTAAAGGTATAAAGTACTTTTGAAATTAACAGTTGTAAATTTTTACCATCTGTAGGAACTACTGCCACTTCGCTAATAGAAAAAGAATTGGAATTTTCTCTTTGTTTTATTATTGACTGTGTAGTGAAATAAATTTACAGTGTGAGTAATGAAAATATTTTCTATAGAATTGTGAAGTTATTTAATATTCGTGTGTAATATTTGATTTTGTAAAGAACAGGGTGCTCAAAATCGAATCTTTTCACGCATTTCTACCGATTTCATGACACGTCGATTGACTGTATCAACTGGTGTTTCGAAATTTCTGCGAAGTCGAATGAAATTCAAATTTAGCATTTGACGCAATGAATAGTTGTACCAGCGAGGAGTCCACCGGTTTATGTTCAATGGGATTAGTTAAAAGAATGGAATGAGTCGGACCAGAGAAAATCCAATGACGTCTTAGAATGTGTGGGCGTACCAAACCTAGTAGAGAGTTTTACCAGACCACCTGTAGCGATCAGGAAGTATCGGACGAACATCTGATATATGTGAGAATTTTTTACGGTTTCATTAGACGTTCTGTACTATGATCGATGATGTCAGATTGATTATGAGATTATCAGATTATCTGATTAATATCATGCTTACTGATTCAATGGTATGCTTGAATACCTTTTTATAATATAATTATTTTTTAATATCTTTACAGCAAATTGTAAGATAGTAGTGTAAATATAGGTTAGAAAAATTATTTTTTAGTTTGAAAACTTATTTTTTCTTTCAGAAACTTATTTCATTTATTGTAAAAGTGGATCATAACCTGCAAACTGATATAGAAAAGATATATAATAAATTTATTATACATTAATAGTATAATAATATATAATATAATAATAATAATAATATAATATAATAAATATATAAAAAATATAAATATTTATAATTTTCCACTCATCCGGAATGAATGATGATCATGCATAAATGTCAATACTATAATTTACTTTTATATTTATATTTATTCTCGATAAATTAAATTGTTAATATTGTTGATTAATAAATGTATTTTTTCAGATATTTTAATATTAACGATTATTGATAATATTAACATTTTCGATGCCAAAATAATTTACACGAAGATGAATAATTTGTCTCATTCGCTATTCTTGTTTGCTATTACTAAGAAAATATAGGAACTGTTCTGTATGTACAAGATCAAGATATTGGAACAACATTGATAAATTTAACCATGATGTTAGGTACCGTATTAACCCGTATCTGTCTTCCGATAAGTTTATAAATGTTCGACTGATTCACATTTCAAATTTTTTATTGGTTAAATATTTTTGTAAAATTATATTCTCCAACTTTGTTTAGAATAATGATGGACGATAGCGAACCATTGTGCTCTCTAGTAAAGAACATCATGAATCTCGCACTTCGAGCAGTCGATAATACAGATCGCTGTACATAAATATTTCAGCAAGAACATTCAAAAGTTTTAACTTCAAATCTTTTGTTATTTATTCGTATTTTATGCGATTTATGTGAGTATTTATTTTTTAATAATTAGTGCTTTATAAATCAATCGTTTATTTAGTTTATATCGTTTATTAATTGTAATAATTAATTCCTGTAATAAACAAATTAATTATAACATTATAATGTTATACATCGGGGTTAATACATCTATCATAATAAAACATTTCAAATAAATATATATTTGTCGTACTTAATATTAATTTCTTATATTATTTTAAATTCGTCCAAATTGCCTTTGATAAATTTAAACCACGTTACGTAATGTACCGATTGGACAGTTTCAAGGTTAAAAATCCATATATGGAATAAATTTGATTCGCATTTAATTACATTGACAATCCTAAAAATATATCATTACATTATTATAATTAATTTTTATACTAAGAACAATTAATTGCTTTTTCTCAGAAAATTAAAAGAAAGATATATACTATAAACAATTTTTAACACATTTACCTTCAAATTATTCTTACACATTGTTTCAGATACCTTGTTTTGGAACAAATTAAATCATTATTAAACCCTCGTCTTTCAATATAATTCTTTTAACTCCAAGAAAGAAATAACAAAAAGAAATCACGTTTAATCGTCGTACATCCAAAATCACTGAATCCAGTATCAGAATCCAGCTACGTTTCCTGCACGTTTCGTCAATTGAACACTCCCTGGGATTACCTGGCGGAAGCCATTCATGTGACGTAGTTACCAACAGTGGTCATACCAAAGGGTGGAGACATTGATTTTTTGCGAACAAAAACGATATATTCGTGTTGGTTTGAAAATATTTCCAGCAAATGTTTTCCCAGGAAAATGATATATTTCGTTGCAGGGTATTTAGACATCAGTCGTCCCGATGAGTTTGCTCTGCGCCGTCCGTTCCAACCGTCCAGTGGACAGGGTTAGGTTAGGAAATGGCAGAAGGCGCGTTTTCCCCGAATCAAAGTTCATCGAGGCCGCATTCTTCCGCTTTATCTGCCGATGCACGGAGTTCCTGCTATGCCGTGGACAAAATTGTCGCGAGTCTCGCGTGCGTTCACGGTCAGTGACGTCTCCCTTCTATGTATGCTCCCTCGTCTCGTCCTGGACGAAGTCCATCACGTGACCTTGCTGGTATACCTCGTGTTTGCTTTAAGTCGCGAACAAACACGAGGAAGGCTAGCATCATTCGATAAAAACAGCCCGTAGTTAACAATGTCCATCGTTCTCTACCTCGACAATACATCGGCTTAGTCGATAAGATCTCGAGTATCAACATGATGAAATTGTAAATCGTCGCGTCGATATCATTGACTTGATGCAATACTGCCGAGTCAATAGTGCTTCCATTTAGAAGAATTTCTTTTATGATTATGTCCTTAGACACGCAGCCCCCTCTTGGTAACATTGTTTGTCGATGGTTCTTCAGCACAATGAGGCCTCGCATTGTGGATTTCACTGTGTAGCTTCTTTGATACGTAGGAGTACATAAAATACATAAAAGTCTGTAAGCCAAAGAAGTCTGTATTAAAAGTTTGGTGAAAATTGTATATTTTATAGCATTTATACTTCTATTTATATTTCTCGAGTTTAATTTACCTTTTAGAATAATTAATAGTAAATACAATTGTTGCCGCAATCCTTTTGTTAATAATAATGGTTTCTGTTATTCGTATTCTACGTAATACATGTATTAATATTAATTAAACAATTATTTTCATAGACTAAACACGGAGATAAAATTTTGACATTGTAAAATGAAAATTAAATAATCCGTTCTATCGCATATAAATCAAATGCGATATTTCGTGTAAGAATCTTTTACTTTCGGTCACGCTAAGTCTATTTTTTCTTTACCCATAATTCCTGTTCATCAGATCAGGCTGATGCTATTACTCCTACAAAGCGTATCCAATCCCTGCCGCGTTTCATTCAAAATTGCTGAACCGAACTGTCCTGGAAAAAAAAAGAAAATCAACAAAGCGGTAGCATGCTCGCAGTGTCGGATTATTTTCAGACCGATTGTCAGGAATATTCTATAAAATTAAAATCATTGAAAACAATCTGGCAGCGACGCAAAGGGAGCATATGAAAGGATCGAAGCTCGCGAATGGAAGGGCGGAAGTGCAAACGGGGCTTAATGCAGCATCAGCATCCGACACGGTGTACTGCGCTGCGAATCTGTCTCTCTCTCTCCATTAAGTCGCCTCCCTCCTTTTAATAAAAATATTTCTCTCTCTCTGTCCCACCACTCCCTCTTCGTGCACGGCCCTCTCACTTCCACTTTGACCTCTCGGTCCTCTCTATCGCGCGAACGCTCGGGGATATAGGGTGAGTACGATTTCGGCCCCCTTCGTGGAGCCACTTAACGAGGAGGTGCTCGTTTATCGAAAACTAGTTCCTCGTCGGGGACACGGGTAAATCTCTCGCCCAGAAAATACCAGAGCTCCTCTCTTTTTTTTTTCCTTCCACATAACCACTCTGCACGGAAAAGCGCCTAAATATTGCATAAATTTAAACGATGCAAAATTATCGATGCAAACCGTTATTCCGATATGCAGAATTGACAAAAGTGTTCGTTTAACGTTTGAAATAGTTGCTCGCGACCTTGTGCTAATTTGTCACTCGCATGTGAGATGTTAAGAAACTTGCGAGAACCTCGTTATCGGAAATTACGATTTAAAACGACAGAAGAAAGGGTTGTTGATAACACGCGGCTTAATCGGCAGGATTTTTCTTTGTTTTAATGCCGGTAAAATCGTTGATACCATTGTAATCGAAGTTACCTTCGGTACACTCTGTATACCCGTATATACACACAGGTTATCCCATTCTCTTCCTCTGCGTCTGTCCTCGTTCGTTGTACCTTCGGTCTCTTTCCATGGTCGGTGCTCCGGCCGCGAGCTGGCTATCTCGGGGTGAGGGGTAAGAACGCGATAGTGCTGGCTCCGTGCATCCTGTCGCCCCGTGTTAGACTCGCGTCAAATGTAACAAAATATTTGCAGATAAATTTTATTATACGATAAATAACTTGATATTAATTTAAAAACTAAACCATTACGAAATATAACTTGATCGTTTTATTTGCTACATTTCGCTAATTTAATCGTTTAATATGGAAAGCAAGATATTCATATCTGAAAAATAATTTCTCGAAAGTGTATTACGTAAATTTTTTTGTTAGATTGTTGCAGAAATTTCGTGAAATCTGTAGTAGAAATTAATAAAAACAGTTAGATGCAATTTTTCGATGCGATTAATTACGAACGTAAGTAAAAATTATAATTTGCGACTAATTAATTGATCGAGTATAAAAATAGTATTTCACTGTCATATTACTTCTCTCGCAAAGAATTTAGAAGACCGAATCTCACGTTGAAAATGTGGAAACACACTTTACTTTATAAATAACTTGCGACGCGTTTATCCACACACACAGTTGCAAAGCATAAAATTACAATGTCTAGTCCGCCGCCAGAATTACTTAAAAAATTTGAGCATAAACCTTAACTCGATTGCTCAAGGATCACACGAATAGAAATACAACGCATTAAACAATACCAAACACAAACTACGATATCTTCCCCAAAATATTTCTAACCTAACCCAAAAAATTAATTCCGATAAATCAAAGAAGATTCAAAATTTATTATTAACCTGTACTATTATAACAATGGAACGTCGCAACGTCGAGTCGAGTGATACATGTATGTAACTTCTGCCAGTAAATTTCCTCTAAATTTAAAATTTCAATCAGTTTTCGTACACCAAAGAAGCCGACATAGTCGAAAATAGCCAACGTTAGAGTTATAAGATCCGTTGCGACATTAGGAGTATAAGATCTCCGCGAAAGTGACCAAACAAATTATTTCCATTGAAACTTGCGATCGTTTCTACGTTCAAATTTTATTTCGCGTTTGACCAAGTCGAAATGTGTTGTTAGTCGCAAAGTTGATCGAGAAAAATAGGAAAGCGGATAAAAATAATAATTTTTAGCGAAGAGAGTGAGAGAAGAGGAGCTAGAGAAGCAAGCCTCGGGCGCCACGGCTAGATTCGGCCCTGGCTCGCGATTCCATGGAGCGGGGGCGGCGGCGACGAAGTGGAAGGCAACGAGGAGGTACCGACAGTAGCTCCCAGACAGTGACTCCGCGCGTAACGACATGTAACCGGTGGATAGATCTTCAGAGTGTTATGTCATCGATGACAATTGTTGGACAGGCACGAATTCGTGGCGGAGGATTCGTGTATGGCCAAGGATAGTGTGGTCGGAGCAACTCGGGCAGAAATCTCGCGGAAAAGGGGGAGAAGAGAGCGCGCTTGCTTGGAAACGGACCTTGAAGTCGCGAAGTCGGGACAGTGGAAAGGATTAAAGAATTTCGAGGAGAGAGATTTAGGGTGCGACAAGGCCGGCGCAACCACCGTGTAAGCAGCGAGAGAGAGAATAGCGCCGGTGGAGAGAGAGAAGCGAATGGTTCGAGAGAAGCTCGATGGGTCGAACATACTCAGTGCTGCCAGCCGTAAGCTCGACGGAGTCGACGCCGCAAGCTCGATGCAAATCGACGTTGTAGATAGCTCGATGAAAATCTAGCTAGCTGATCCTCTGTTCTCGCACTGTATCGCGGCTCGATAGCCGGGTGAACGTCGTGGACCTGCTGCATCGGTGATCAGACACCTTCGCGATCCCGGTGTTGTTATCCCGAACGGTGATAAACCGGTGAAACCGCGGACCTCTGTTTTTGCCCAGTGTCGACGAACTCGTCCGAGGTCCTCTTATCGCGGAGGTTAGGAAAGAGGAATAGGAGGAGGGAAAAAGGAATAAGGAGCCAAGCGGTGGACACCGGGGCAACGGAAACGTCGAGTAGGAAGAGCGTGGCCTATGTGTCCGGTGGATCTGGCTCGCGGAAGTGCTGGGTCAACAATGTCAATGCCCTTAAGATCGATCGTTGGTTGCTCGAAACTGACTGGTTTGTTAATGGACGGTGAGAAATTGACTTCAGGGTGAGTCGAAATTGGCCGGGGTGAGTCCCAGGCACCCATGATACGAGCTAATTACTTGGTAGATGGAGCTGTGTAGTTTAGAGGTATCACGGAGTACGCTTAACGACCAATCGGGCGATGTAACCGTGGCTAAGAAGACTGTCCCTCGTGAGTCATCTAAGGTAGAGATCTCGATGTATAGAAAATATTTTAAGTACCAGTTTTAGATACAACGTAGACCGGCCGGTTGAGAAGTTATTTAACGCGATTGGTAGAACAGGAACAGTTGCCAGAAGAAGTCGTCTCGGTGGACGGGTGGCAGAGTAATAACCGCTCGTTGGATGGAGTGATGAGCGGGGCCCCTGCACGGGGCACAGCGCCCCGTCGTCAAAGACGTCATCATCATCACCATCACCATCATCAAAAACATCAGAAGCAGCTTCGGGAAGAGCAGTCGGAGGAGCCGGAAGAAAAACGGCCGAAGGTGAATCCGATTTTTCTCTGGGCCTCGCAGAGAGAACAGAGGATCGTGGAGGTGAGATGCGAAGATTACGACAAGAGGAATCGTATCAAGCTGACGAAGACGGCGCAGGGATGGCGTTCAATACCGAGGACAGCGTCCAACATGTACTCGGCTGGCCTGGGTGTCACCTGCCAGAAGACCAGCAGCGCGAACTCTTCGAATTCGTCCGACACAAGCGAAGAAAAAGACACGGGCAAGCAGACAGGTCACCTCGCGTTGAATCTTCAACGTATCCCTGCGGAGGAGCTGGCAAACGGCCGGACCAACGGTCTGATCGGCAGAGACGGTGTTGGAAAGAAGAGAAGTTACGATGAGATTAGCAGGAGGAGCAAGCATCGGCGAGATTATGGTTTCCCTCTGGAAGAGATGCGCAATAACGCAAAGATGAAAACGAACTGGGACGAGGACCGAAGAAGAGTGCCATGCTCTGACGACGACGAGAACGACGACGATGACGATGATGAGGAAGAGGATGACGAGGATGAAGAGGAGAAGGAAGAGGAGGAAGACGACGACGAGGAGGAGGAGGAAGAGGAGGAGGAAGAGGAGGAAGAAGAGGAGGAGGAGGAAGAGGACGAAGAGGACGATGAGAATGAAAACGAGATGAAGGAAGAGAATAGGTTGGAGAAAGAGGTGGAAGGCGGCAACGGGAGAAACAACCTCGAAAGGCTGCAGAAAGATAAGTTGTTCCAACCGCGAGTGGTGCTGGAACAGCTACACTTTTCTCAATTGCCCGAGGGCGTTCATCAGAATGTCCTTCAGAGGCGGGGGAAAGACGAGAGGGGGCAGAACGAGGATGATGTTATCGCCGCTGAAGAGAAGCCAGCGGTAGATAATGAAAAAAGAAGGCACGTGAACAAGGCAGGCATTCAGGACATATTGAACATGATCGATGTCACGGCCTCGCCGGTTCTAGCTACCGATACACCTAGCGCCGATCTGCCCGTCGACTCGACGAAAACGTACGAGGTTCTCAGCGAGAACCTCCATAGTAAAGCTAGTGAGAGCAAAATCAAAGATTCTAACGCAACTGTACTCATGGAATTATCGAATAAGGTTAAGGAACATTCGAGGATAGACGTGATCTCCAGCTATCAGCGAGGGAACCTCGTTGGCAACCTCGTGAACGATACTTCCGATGATAAGATAGAGATACACGAGGAGAAAATCCTCGCCAACTACGACACGCAAAGCGAAGAAGAGAAGAAACCTCAGGTCAAGGACGACGTGATCATCGTCTCCATAAAGAATAGCAGTTCGGACTCGAAGTCTTGCAAGATCGCCGAAGCAGACGGTGGCATTGGAAATCGACCAAAGTGTAAATCGAATTCAAAGTGGCAAAACGTGGTGCCCGTCGTCGACGATACGCAGTTAGAAGCTGAAGAGGAGAGACCGGACGAACCTGGAGAACCGGTGAAAATGGACTATAACGATAGCTCGAAGATTCTAAACGCACTGAGGAATACGCCAGGTCTGTCGGTTTCCATCACCAGAACTCATACACCGGAGAGTACGAAGAACGTGGCGATGTCGTTGACTAGACCAGCGTCGAAGGCATCGTCTTCTAGCCGATCGCCTGATTCTCAAGCGGAATGCGTGGAGAGATTGCTAAAGAACGCGGATTCCGTAACGGAAACTCAAGGCACCGCGTCCCCAAAGAACCTTCCAGGTTTGTCGATTATAATCCCTAGTTATCGATACCGAAATTCCCAGTTAATCGCGAACCATTCGACCTCACCGAGCACGAAATCACGCGTCGAGTCTCCTGAGAGCACGGTGAATTTTCCCAAGAATGAGGCTTACGCGGACGAATCGAAGTTGGACAGGTTTCCCCACGAGGAGGACGAGGATGAGAGGGACATGGAGGAAGACGAGGACGACTGCGATTCGCAAGTGCTGGAGGATTTGAGGCGACAGAAAGCCGACTCGTTAGCCTACGAGTCCGACAGGGACTACTTCCACAGGCAAACTCTGGGAAACCCGGAGGATCGTAAGACTCCTCTGGAGAACACGAAAAATCAGGCTCACTGGATTAGCTCGAGCAGAAATAGCGAGGCCCAAGCGAAATGCAAGTATCAGGATGTAGAACATTTCGACGAGCAAGTCCTCGAGGAACTGAGAACTCGTGGCACCGTTGTATCGCCGCAGCCAAGTGGAATTCCATGTTCTCCGGCTTCCAGGAGGCCCTCTTCTGCGTACCTCGAGAGGTTACTACCTAGTCCTCCGTGTTCCGTGTCCTGTTCAGAGGACGCGAAGAACGATTTAACGTTGAAGGGTATCCTGTCGTCGCCGAATCAGCTGGAGGTGAGAGACTACGAGAAGCAGAAGGAGATCTCTAATCGCTGCGATCAGGTACCCAGTGATCATCTTCCTACCCGTGCCGATCACACGAAGGACGTTGAAAGGAGTAGCGCAAATAGGAAAGGAAACAGAAGCTTTCAAGAACGACTAAGCGTGCATAACCAGGAGATGAGGAACTCGGGCAGACCAATGTCCAGTGGTGATATCTATAGTACGTACTTCGTGACGGATCGTGCCACACCCAAGAGACCAATGTCTGCCGAGTGGTCGGTCGGTAGACACAAAAACCAATCGAGTTCCTATCAAAAGTCCTCTGGCAAGCTTCGAGTGCACGCTACGGACGAGTCTTGTGCCACGTCCAGTAGCACTGACAAGCTTCTGGATCCTGCTAGTCAGCTTAGAGAATTGATCGAGACGTCCGGACATCTGATTCCGGATCCCCTCCTGGTACCAGGGGACTGCTTGCCAGGTCTCGCGGCAGCGCCGGCCATTGAAATCCCCAAACTGTTGGCCTCGAGACCAGAACTCAGGCTACCAGAGGTACTCACCAGGCCGGATCCCGACAGAGATACCGATTTATTCGTGATATACCTGGCTCATCTTCAGTACTTCCTCGATCACGGCGAAGGTCCGGTCTCCAGGTCGCAACAGTCGCATCCAAGAATCAACAACGGCACTAACAAAGGGCCCGGTCACGCGAGCAACGGGACGAAACACGCGTTGCAAACGAGGCCCAAGCTCAGCTGCAAACCAATCGGCACGCTAATGCCCGCGCCGATCGATCTGTCCAGTAGCCGAAGATCCACCACTTATCTACCGTTGCTCAGCGTAAGGAACGGATTACTTAAGCAGGAACCGGAAGTCAGCTCCACAGCCAGCTCGCCCGATGAGTCGCAACTTTGGCATCCTCTATTCGGCAGGTAATTCTCCATTTTATCCTTCTTATTCGTCTACGCTTAAGGGACCTAGGCCTCCTAAGGGACCGTATCTCGAAATGGCCTTTTTCTCTCTTCGATGCTGATCAGACAAATGGCTTGATCGACGATTCGGAAAACACGGATAGTTAATAAGTCCAGTTAGGACTTTACTCGACACGGTGATTAGACATATAGAGTAGACGTAGAGCAATGCATAATTTAATCTAGTGTCGCAAGAATTCATTCACACGACTCGGTACCGACACGTAGGATAGGCTCGGTGGAAAAAGGCGGGGAAAAAATTGAAACGGAATTGCGTTACCGTGAAGTGTCGTTTATTTTATTCGACCTGAACGGGAAAGGAACTTCGCGCATCAGGGGGCATTAAGCTACGTCCCGAGCAACGAAACGGCATCTCGTCAGTTTTATTTTGTCAAACGCTTTGTCCGACAGGCCTCTGTGATAGTGCCCGCCTTTTGATCGATGCTAGTATGTAACGTAAGCGCATTGGAACATTTTAATCGCGGCAAGCACACGTATAACGGGTGTACGGATGCGGGTAACAATTTCAATGGGCCAGAGCATAGGAACAGCCGGCGATTGTTTTACGTGTTCGCGGGCGAATCAGCTTTTCAGCTAGGCTCCTTTTCTTCGCGAGATGTTATTTGCTCAATAAAGATAATTATGCATGCTTATTTTATTTGCCTCCTGGTACGCGAAGGGAGGGAAATATCGCGTGGAACACGTTCGTATCAAATACGTCTGGTCTGTATGACGTCGACTGTAATTAATGCGAAAGAGAGGCGGACGAAAGGGTAAAGAAAAAAAAAAAAGCATCATGAAAAGCATATAAAATTGAGAGTCCGCGGATTAACCTCTCACTGCATCTGCAATCTGCATCTAGATGTAGAATCAACTCGCAGACGCGACGTTGCCAGTTAACGGAAAAGAAGTTAGAGCCACGTTGCTCTCGGTGTGGACGCATTGTTGAAAGTAAATCTTTTATGGGGGGAAAGACTGCAACGTTTTTGAGGTTATGTGGGAATATTTAAAGCTTTTAAAGGTTAGACTGGTTTAATCGTGAATCGAAGAATAAGTAGGCAATATAGGCAAAGAGTATATACGACTAGATACGTTTTCTTTATTATAAACTTTATTTCCGACTTTTCCAGTAGAACTATGGAAGCATAACCTATAAATAAGTGATAGAAAGAGACATTGTCTGAAATTTGTTTGTAAATACTTTATTATACAATTACAGGAAATATGGATTATAACCTAAATATGTATATCACACTAGGAAATTCAAAGGTCAGCTGGGTTTACTTCTAATGCTTACTATCATAGAAGAATGTATTACATTGGAGATTATCTGGGAATATTATTTACATTTTTTAACTCTAAAGTAGCATTAATCACGAATCAAAGAATATGTAGAAGATAGTATAGTAGGTATAAAGATAAGCGTAGAATCACGCATAACCTGACATGTACTTTCTATTTTATGCAGAATATGTCTTACTTTGCCAACGAAGCTATAGGACCATAACCTATAAATAGGAAATAAAAACAAACGTTGCCTGAAATTTATTTACAAACACTTAATTGTATAAGTATAACCTAAATATGCGTATAGTACTAGAAAATTCAAAAGTCAGCTAGATTTACTTTCTTTACGTTAACATGATGTTTCTCGCCTGATGATTACTATCATAAAAGAATATATTACATTAGAGATTATCTAGGAATATTATTTACATTTTTTAAAACCGAGGTAAGATTAATCATGAATCAAAGAATATGAAGATAGTATAATAGGTATAAAGATAAGCGCAGAATAACAAATAACCTAACATGCATTTTCTATTTTATGCAGAATATTTCTTACTTTGCTAAGAAACTATAGAAGCATAACCTATAAATAGGAAATAAAAACAGACATTGCCTAAAATTTGTTTTTAAACACTTAATTATATAATTATAGCCTAAATACGTGTATAGTACTAGAAAATTCAAAAGTCAGTCAGGTTTACTTTGTTTATGTTAACATAATGTTCCTCTTGTGAATTATTTAGAAATATTACTTACATTTTTTAAAACTCAGATAGGATTAATCACGAATCAAAGAATATGTAGATAGCATAGTGTGTATGAAGAAAAGCGCAGAGTAACACATAACCTAACATGTATTTTCTATTTTGCCAGCAAAGCTATAGGAGCATAACCTATAAATAGGAAATAAAAACAGACGTTGCCTAAAATTTATTTACAAACACTTTGTTACAAAGTTATAAACAAATATCGAGTATAACTGAAATATGTATACGGTCTTAGAAAATTTAAAAGGTCAATCGTGTTTACTTTAATCACATTTACATAATCACTATTAAAGTCGCTACGTCCCACGGTTAATACAAATTGGCACTGATGCAACGCAGAATTTATTACATTCTGTATTTCTTAAGAATTTTGCAGCATTTCAGCAACCGAGTTATTAATTTGTTGCATTAATTCTTCGTGTGTAGTCGCTTCTGTGCTATTCACGTTTTGTTCCAGAGCTCCCCATAAGTAGAAATCAAGTGGTATGAGGTCTGGCGATCTCGGAAAGTAAACACAATCGACCTTCCGTATTCTCTAACACAGAATCCGTCGCTACACACGTATTCTCCCCGCATGCAATATTCGCCTGCACTTCGCAACAAAGCGTTTACAAACACGCTTCGTATATCGCTTCTTTCTTATTTTCATTCGTAGATTACATTGCAGTAATTTCGTCGGTAAAATAGGAAACAACTCATAAATATAAATAACAAAGTTCAACAGTCGCTGGACTGAAACAGGCACACGAATTAATAACCGAAAATGATTAAATTATACGTATTGAATTTACTCGATGTCAACATCTCGTTTGCCCGTCGCGACGTCTGGATTCATAGACGTTGAACCAGCGAGTAACATCAAAGACTCTATCGATAATCGATTCGTTGGATAACTTGTATTATAGAGGTCCTAATGCCAACAACGATCGAAGTGTGTACCGTGGTAATCGATAATTAACCATCAACATCTCGCAACCCGGGTATTATTCAATCGAACGATAGGTCTTAATGAACTACGTAGGTAACCTCTTCGTGCAACGTCGGCGTGATCGTCACGGCGAGACGTAATTAATTGATAATCACGGTACCGATTATTTTTTCGCCGTTGGCCGCTCTTAATTAGATAATTAATCACCGGTACGGGGCATAAGGGGCAACCGTCAAAGCGTTTAAGCGTACAAGCATCTTGCCCTTGCCCACTTTCACCGTCTCCTTCCTATAGTTTAACCGTCTGATGGCGCTGCTCTCAAGGACAATTAAATTTCGATCTATCTAATGGTGGCGTGGGCATCGCGGCCGGGCAATTAAATTTCTATCCGTATCGATACGTGGAAAGGTGTACGAGCGTGCGGCGTGCGACGATACTTTATGCATACAGAACGGGAAAAGGAGACGGTGTCAGGGTATTTCGCGAGCCTCCGACGACGGAGGTAGCACACTGATACGAACAACACACGGTGATAGCGTGATCATTTGCATTTTAATACCGGCCCGACGATAGCGACTGTATCTCGCAGGCTCCACCTCCGGTCTGTCAGTCCGGTTATAACGAGCCGATCGACGTGCATACATGACCACCGTTAAATATTTAAACGAGATCGAACGTGGTAAACTACCGTGGCTACCTCCTACATAGAGAGACTCAAGCATGATCGATGCGCTTCCTCTTGCTACCAATTAAACAGCTTCGACCAAATTCCATGTTTTGCTCGGATGCTTGCTGGCAACGTTGTCTCTTAAGTTAGGTTATATAGTACTCGAGAAATATATTTAAAACACTATAGCTTTTTTAGATAATTTAGGTGATCAATTATTATTTTTAAATTGGGACGATGTTTTTTGTTATGTGTATGTGAATTTTATTTGCGTCATGATATTTATATAAGTATCAAGTATATATTATTAAGTATATATGAATCTTAGTTGAGTCAGGTTGGATTGGAAAAGAAAAGGGTAGGGTGCTAAGTTTGGGGTAGAGGGGACAGGTTCCAGTCGTGATGAAATTTTGGAAAATTTTATCGTGTATTAAATATACAGTATCGTTCTAGGAGTACGTATACAGGGTGGTCCAATAATTTCAGCTATTTTTAATATCTCCGTTGTTTTTCCAGATTTAGAAGTTTATGTGCAACAGTTGTGTAATATGGAGGAGGAAGTCTGCAGTGTGGAAGTTATAATTTTTTTACAACCAGGGGATCTGGAAATATACTATTTTAATAGTAGGCTATAATTTTCTTTTATTATGGTATAGTAGTGGGTGTTTAGATGATTTCAACGACCCTCAATAAATCCATTCGATAACAGATAGGAGGAACATCATAGGGAGGTGTAATATACATAGTATATGTACATGTAATTATTGTATTTATAGGTGTTTGCTATATCTAATGCATAAAAATGATAGCTTCCTAAAAATAGAAATAATACGACATCGAGTTTTGCAATATAGATAATTGGGTCAGGCACGATGAGTCATTTCGAAATTTTAAAAGTTTCCATTACGTATTAACTATACAAAACTATTATTATTATCTTGACAATAGGTATGCGAATTATAAATAAATAATATTTATCATTATTTATTCTGTTTAATATCTGATAAATTTACAAGATTTCTCACGGGGTAAATATTGCAAATTTATTTTTTATAACTGTTGCACGTGAAATTATATTTTCTATGCAAACATAATCCTTGGTTTTTGAAACCGACTGTCATGCCGTTTTTATTTTTGTTTTCCCCCAGCCTGTATCGTCACATTTTTCTGAAATGTCGTCATACATACTTCTAATCCAGTAATATTTCAATTCTTTTACGTAGATACTAAAATTTCCGCCATTTTCTTTTTTAAATTTTGTATCATAATGACACAAACATGATACTAAATACAAAAACAATTCAAGCAATTATATTTTCGTAACTATTCCTATAAATCAATCGCATAGACTTCGTATACAAGATGGCCGATCTTAACCTATAAATGAGAATTATTTGCAAAGAATACAACTATACAAAATAATAGTTAGAATAAGAATTGAACCAGTAGAGGTTATGTACAGGGCAACTTTCGTTTCTTAAATGACAACAAATATCTTTAAATATGTTAATTAATTTAATTAACTATTTTTACAAAAATATACGAAACTGTAAAATTTATGAAAATTATCAATTTCCGATTAGTATAAATTATACTTTAAGACTGTCGAAATCATAATTACACGGAATAATATAACGTTGCATGATTTTTCAGTACAGTAACGATTTGCATGTATAGATTAAAATTGGACATCCCGTATATTGAAAAGCAAGAAGCTAAAGGTGTCAAGTAGTGAAATACTGCAGGCCGTGTACATGCAAGAGAAAAAAGAAGCTAACTAACTGCGAGCCGTGAAATTCTTTCAAACACTGCTAGAAAGTCGAATCTGTATCGCTGTCGCAGATCTAACAATTATACATAGTACACAATTTGCTCGTAAATCGCGTTTATTCGATAAGCCGTCGTATAAGTTCTTCATCGTGACAGGAAGAAATAGTGGCGGTCGAAAACTAGACTACATAACGATTCAACGGTTTATTCACGACGTGCGAAGAAAATTTATAGGAATATCAAAAGGCCGAATGCACCGATGTCGAAAAACAATCGACGCCGAGGGGAATAATTTTCGACTTCGCCACCGTTTCCTTCTTCTCTCTTTTTTCGCTGTAATAAAATTAGCACAGTTTGCGTTGGAATGTCGGAATAATTGGTGAAGGGGAGTCATTCGATCAGTCGTAGATTAGATCATTCGTTCCAAGACGAGGAGTCCGAATTCCGGAACTTTCTAGCACTTAATCTTCGCGAGAATATCGGGACCAAAAGTAGATCGAGCACTCGGCCTGTGATAATTTATTCGTCGTTGAACGCCTGCCATGCGAATTTTCGCGGAGCGCGCGGTTCGTCTGGAACGATCGCAGATGGCGCTCGCGCGGGACGAAAAATGGTGGCGATAGGTTAGTCTACAGAGAGATGTGGCAGGCTGGATGGTTCTCGGTTGGATGGCAATTTTCTCACGACGTGGTCGAATTCTGATGGTCGATCTTGTAACATGTTGCTTCTAATTGGTGATCGAGACTTCTCTAATTAGGACTGCGTGTTCCACGATCAGCAATTGGCACGGCACGAAACTAGGTCGTGGCTCCGTGTTTTACCCTACGTTCCTTGCTCTACGTTTCGCGACGAAACTGTTGCGCAAGCAGATATTTCAAATTCATAGTCTTCGGTCCTGACACGAAGGATTGATAAAGATATCTGTGACGCACCCCATTGTGTTTTGTTCGAGGTAAAATAGTATCGGGCTAAACCTTGGAATCTCAAACTATTTCAGTATATTCCTTTCGCTCATAGATCGCTTTGGTTTCACCGCGGTTGCTTGAAATTTATGTGTTTCGCTGAAGTTACGAAAACGTGTTTATTGGAAAGTGTTTATATATGAGACTGGAATGCCAGTCGTTAATCGTGTGCGGAAAAATGGGCGATTTTAGAATGAAAAACTAGGATGATGGCGGGGAACGTTTAGAATTACGTTAGGTGTTCAGCCAGGCTTACATGTTGAGATTTTATTTTATATATTTGGCATTTTATACTTCGTGTCTTTTATTTTATATTATTTGTATTATATTTTCCATTCCCTGTTTTATATTTTATTTGCACTATTTTCTATTGTCTGTTTTATATATGATATTTTCCATTTTATTTGTTCTATTTGCTATTTTACATTTCATGTCTCATATTTTGTATTTGTATTTCCTATTTTCTATTATCTATTTTATGTATCATATTTTCTATTTTCCATTTCATATTTTATATTTTATTTGTGCTATTTTCTATTTTACATTTCATGTCTTATATTTTATATATATATTTCCTATTTTCTATTATCTATTTTATGTATGATATTTTCCATTTCATATTTTACATTTTATATTTTATTTGTGCTATTTTCTATTTTACATTTCATGTCTTATATTTTATATTTATATTTCCTATTTTCTATTATTTATTTTATGTATGATATTTTCCATTTCATATTTTACATTTTATATTTTATTTGTGCTATTTTCTATTTTACATTTTATGTCTTATATTTTATGTTTATATTTCCTGTTTTCTATTATTTATTTTATATATGATATTTTCCATTTTCCATTTCATATTTTATATTTTATTTGTTCTATTTTTTATTTTACATTTTATATTTTATATTTTGTATTTATATTTCCTATTTTATATTTTATATTTCATATTTTGTATTTATATTTTCCATTTTCTATTATCTATTTTCTACTTCGTACTTTTTATTTTATACAACGCGTAATAGATTGCCTGTTTCTTATCATAAATTTTCCATTTTATATCTTACACTTTGTGTTGACTATTTCTATTTTCTGTTCTCCATCTAACGTATTATATTTCCTATCATCTGTCGTACATTTTATATTCTATTTCTCATATTTTCCACTCCGTAATGTAACTTTCTCGAATATTTGAGTATTTCATTTTGAACACAACTCGGGGAACTTTTTAATTCCTAACGATGAATAGAAATTTTCTTATTAATACGTAAAGAGACGGTGGAGGCTACAGAAAAGCAAGCCTGCTTCTAAATGAAAGGCAATATTAAAGCCGCCATGACGTTGCGACGTCGTTAATGAAAGGTTAATGAAAATAATTTTCAAGTTTTCAACTTTTACTTCGTTTCTATGGACAAAGTCGTTATCTACGATTCCGTATAAGTCATTACCTCTCTTGATTCTCTCCATTGTCTCCATTACTTCTTATTATAACGCACTCATTAAAATTACCTTCATTGTCGGGGCAATAATAGGATTCACGGCCGGCAGGAACTTTTACTTGGAATTCGTATACCGCGTAAAGGAAGAAAAAAGGAAAGAAAGATCCAGAAGAGAGCCAAGAATACGGAATGAATTAAAGTCTTCGAAGTACAATTAATTTATTAGTTTTAAAATGGTTCTCGTTTCGTGGAAAAAATTGAATGTGTCATGGTATAGTAGCCGAATAGCATTAATAATAGAACTGCTATCGTCAACGTGACTGGTCTCACTGGAAGGAAAATTCGCCTTCCAGACTAGATATTCAAATTCTGAGCAATTTTAGCAAATCGCATATATATATATATATATATTTAAATTATTCAATTCACCAAATATGTTTATTTAATCGGTTTAATAACTCTAAATTATAAGTATGAATTATTTTGAAATTGAAATACTGCTGGGACTAATTTGCATAATAGCTGGACATTTTTAAACGACAGATTTATGTCATTCTATGGGAAAAGTATATTTAAACAAAATAAATATAATTATATTTTGTTATTTATTATATACTACTATATAGCAATATATTACTATATAATAGTCAAAACAGTGAATAATAAAATAATAAAAATAGTAAATATTAGATATTAATAACAAAAATATAGCAGTAATACAGTAGTACAGTAGTAGTATTATAGTAATAGCACTACTGTAGAGTACAGTACTATATGTACTATAGTAGATAGTATTATATCACCATTTTGATTATTACTGTTTACTTTTTTCTATTTACTATTTCTACTATCTACTAGTTACTATCCACTATTTATCTTCACTACTGCATGTTATAATTATCATTGTTACTATTACATATTATATTTGCTATATTATATTCAGCATTACTATAACGAGTAGAATGTAGTTATTTATGAAAATAGTTTTATTTCTACCATCTACTAGTTACTATTTTACTACTTACTATCCATTATGCTTTTGCTATCCACTATCCACTTTGCTATTATATGTAATAATTATCATTATTACTATTACATATTAAGTTTGCTATATTATATTCAACATTACCATAACGAGTGGAATGTAGTTATTTATGAAAATATTTTATAGAAAATTGTTAGTAATGCAAGAATTGTCAGAAATTTGTTTATATACATATAAAACATAGCAAGTTCTAATCGTGTAATACCTATTTTGCATATTTTTTCATTTTTAATATGCAAAGTTAGATTGCGTATCTCATGACTATTTAGTATACATACGTATTTTGGGAACTCTGATATTGCTTACTAAACTCTAGAACAAATCTATTATGTATGAACACACGCATAAATGTAGTACAAATTATCAAGCAATTTATATTAACCGATTCAACGCAATAATTAAATGGTATAGAAAAAAGTTTAACGAGCATTACTGAATATGCTGGGGAGAGAATTATGTTGAAATGAAATGCAGTTTCGAAGAGAAATTCTGATTTCAAAACTGTGTTACAAATCCGTGAAATTTGGAGAGGCAGTGCTATTGAGAAACCATCAAAAGTCAAATATGCTCTTATTACACCATATAGCATCGAATTATAAATATACATCGAAATGAACGTTAATTTTGAACAATAAAGATCATCGACTCGTCAAATGATCGATATACTATTTTATTAATTACGGTTAAAATACAAAAATATTTATATCGAAATTTAAATAACAATAATAATATCTAAATAATAAAAATTCCATTATTACATAATAATAACTATCGAGGTATTCGAAATATTTCAATAACGATTTATTCCTCTAAGAAATATACATCCATTCTAAATTCTATTTTCCGAACAATTGAATGACTCCATCTTTCCCGCAATTTTATTCTCAAACACTAACCTATATTTTACAAGCTGTCTAAATCGATCGATGTCTGCAAAACAATTAATTCAAAACGTTTATCTTTTCCTTCCCGTTATTTCAATATTTATAAAACATTAACCAAACCAAATAATCCAAACACTTCGATTAATCGATATCCTAAACGTAGGAAACAAGTAATTACTTCAAATCTAATAGTTTGACTTCCTAACCTGGTCGAACTCTCCGATCATATATATGTTCCATGCCACGCGAACCTCGCGAACGCGCCAAATATTTCCAAAGATTCGAGCAATCTAACCTAATTCGATTTATTTCCGCGGAGCGTTCTAGTCGTTCAAACTTCACGTCCAGTTACAAAGCAACGAAACGCTGCTTTACGTGCAAGACAAAAGAGACGAACAGCCCGTCGAATCCAATGTACGTTCGCATTTAACGGCAGTTAGATACGGTGCAAAGCAAATGGATATTTTATTGTAACACGCTGGCACAGCGTCACGACGCGAGGAACAGTTTCGAACGCCCTTTCGCTCCGGCGGAGCACTTGTGTAAATAGCATTAGGATGCTACTCTCCGCGCTGAGCGGACGGCTTTAATGAGAGGGAGAGGTATTAAAGGAGGGTTCTCATGTGACGACACGAACGTTCATCGATCGTACGAACGGGAATTCGAAAGCCGCAGGCCAACAACGGGGGAGAATGCAGGAAATTAAAATCAAAGCTCGTTTTAACGTTTTGCTGGAGTCTGGTGTTCTCGAACGCCCAGCAGACACCGCGAACGTTTGTGTTTCGATACAAACTGATCGTGCATAGCTCCGTTCGCGTTTCACCTCGCGCCTCTCTTCCACCGTTTAAAGCGCATTACCGACAAACCGTTCGTCACCTTTTTTCTTTCCGTCCGCAATCGAGTGGCAAATTATCAACGTCTTCCGATTGCATTTCCACGCGGTTCCCTGTATTACGGATACGTTACTGGTAGATAATCGTACACTTTTATGTTATTTTTTAGATTAGGCACTATCGGATTTTTATTTTTCAATGTTTTTGCATTCTTTTTTGAATGAAGTTTTTCCCTTACGTTTTGGACAGTTGGTGAAACTAAATAGATAGGAAAGATAATTATTTAAATAGAGGTTAGTTTTCATTATTAATTATGATTTAAATATAATGTTAAATCATGTTGATAATATAATTATTATTAAAGAAATAATATTTCGTATAAATTACAAGTGTTTGTTATTTATAGAACGTGATGATACTTTGTATTGAAATATTGATATTAATATCGACTATTGTACAGAGTGTCTTCTAATTAACGATGTCGGTGTTGATACTACGGGGAAAAATAAGTCGAGCATATAAAATAAAATCTTTTTATGTGAGTTTCGTTTTCGAGGTTAATTTAAGTAATTTAAGTATTTGAAGCGTATTTACCTAACCTAAATTTCTTTGTTCCTTACTAATTATTATCTAACACGTATCGCTAATAACGTTTATTTATTTAATATTTATTAAGTTATTTTTTTGTGAAATAATATCGTTTAAAGTCACATTATTTAACTATTAATATAATTATTGCCACATATAATCGTCACTTTTCCTTCTCTCGTGAGCTATATTACAATAACCTAAAATAACCTTGCTATAATGAAAACATTTTACTAACGAATTAGGAATTTGCATTAACAAATTGGAAAATTATACATGTAAAATTAACATTATCTATTTTTATTAACTATAAAAAATACATCGTTCTCGTTAACCTATAAATTCATATGATTTACGTCTATTAAGTATCAAAGCACGAGGTTCAGTATCCGAAACATAGTACTCGAGTAATGACGCATCATTTTGGCAAAGAGGTATGTTACACCAAAATTAAGTGCCTCAAGCACTGACTTATACTACTTCGTTTCCCAGAAGCTGTCTTAATTATACAATTTGATACTGCATCTAAATTCAACAAGAGACTAGTGTCTTTTTTTTCCATTCGATCACTACAAAATTCGAAGGTTGTCCAATGGAAAACCGTTTCGATGTGTCTATCAATGTTGCTCGAGAATCACGAGGCTGGTCACGATTTACGATGCGTCCAGTTGGATCGGTCGATGCTCGCCGGCCCTGAAGGCTCACCTCGCCTACGTCCACGCCCACGTTTCTGCCACAGAGAGAGGGAGAGGGATAGAGATAGACAGCGCTTGAGAGAGAGGTGGGGATAAAACGAGAAGGATAGTAGGAACTTGTCTCTATCTTTGTCTTCATCTCGATCTCTATATTCTTCTCTTCTGTTTTTCTCCGCCCGCCAATTCTCTCTCTCTCTCTCTTTCTCTCTCTCTGTTTATCCAAGCCTCTTGAAATTCTTCCTTTTCTACCCTCCATCTCCCTGCCTCTTGTTCAATCTCTTTCTACCGAGTTTTTCACTTTTTCTTATATTTCTAATTGGTTTTCTTTCCTTCCACCGTTTCGCGTGGCTTTGCCTGCTCTTCCCTTTTACCTCTCTTTATCTTCCTGTACCTTTGTCCTTTGACCGTCCTTCATTTCCCTTTATATCGCGGCAAAATGCTGGAAGTCATTGCGATTCGGACCAGCCTCGCTGCTAATAACGCTCGTAAAATGCCGGGTTTATAAACATTCGCGGTGATCCTGACCGTGGTGTAACCTGGGACGATGTCAGAGGGAAGAGGGAGTACCTCGTTCGGCGCTTCGTTTGTGCTGTCTCGAATCGCCGATGTGAACGCCCCTTTAGAAACGGATCGATGAATACGAGCGACATAGCCGTTTCGAAGGAATCGGTTCGAAGGCGTCCCGTGCTTCCTCGATCGATGAAATCCAACGCTCTTCGCCCTTCTAACTTTATTACGTCTCTTTGAAGTTCCACTGAAAAAAAATTCGAGCTAGCTAAGTCAATTAAATAGATAAAGAAAAGCTTTGATCGGAATAATTCATAACAATACCCGGACTGTCAGACTGCATTGGTGCTGCCACGGAATAACATGGAAATAATTGAATTTTGAGGAACAAAGTGGAAAGACAAAATGTTACGAAAATAGAAATAATTTGGCGTAACATTTGACACTGAGAGTATGTATTATGCAACTATTTTTGAATATTAATTATGTAAAATAATTTTCCATTATTGTACGGTATATTATTCAAAGTGAATATTTGCAGGTTATGTGCGTGGCATAAAGTACGATAATGTTAGCAAGGTATATCATTTTCGTTTCAACTCTAATTACTCACTGGATGAAATATGTTCATAAATAATATGCAGTTTCTAATAATTAGAAAATAATCTGCTTAAATGAGCATCGTTTAGAAATATAACTACCGTTTTGAAAGCACTTGCGTATTATACAGAATGTATGTTATGAATGCGACTTCAAAGGTGAATTAAGCATATAAATTAATAAAAAAGTGTTCAAAGAAATATCAATGAAATTTATTCTTATGTTTCATTTATATTTCATTATATTTTCATTTATGTTTCATTTATATTTCTTGTTACAAGCGAATTAACACGGTTAATTTTATTTTATTTTATGCTCTTAAAAATAATTCTGCAGAATTTTATGAATCATAAAAGCAAATGAAATTATTTAAGTTAATTTTCTTGATAAGGATAATATATATTGCGAAATTCTTGGGAATATTCTCTGAGGAATGGAATGAATAATTATAATGTAAAAGTGGATATAATTTCAAGACAATTAATTAACCCTGTATTTATATCAACTTTCTCTTCTAAATGAAATTTTATGGGTAAAAATTACCAAATTAAATGTAATCGTTTAAAAAGTTACATTTAAAATTAATAACATGGTTTTAAAATATAACTAAATTACTTTTCAACGTCTATTATAATAATTTAAAAAAATTTCTAAAATTAAAGTTAAATTTAAAAATTGGTGCATTTTAAACATGTAAACAATTATATTTATAATTCTAATACATAGATCTTCTTCTTTGGAATTATCAATAAATATACATACTTTTTATTGTTTTGAACAAATAAAAGCGTGTATATTTATTGAAACTTTAATTGCAGAGGAATTAAATTATCATATCGATTTAATTTAAACCTATTTACAAAATTATAGCCCAAAAACCTCCATAAAACCTTACACGAGTAATAAAACAAACTTTCATTAGTACAAAACAATCTTGATCTATGCTTAGTTTTTGTACTCTTCTGATTACATTTTAGTACCTAATATCCATTAATTTTCGCATAATATATAATCCATTACCCTAAGTGACTATTCCTGACAAGTGATCCCATCGAAATGAAATTTCTACTTAAGACATACTTTAAGCCCCATTAAAAAAATCTCTCATTCTTATCAGTCCACTTTATCGATACCTTTTACAACTTATTTCCTCCAATCGGAAGTAGATAAGTCACAAATTTCTTCCATTTTCGTTTTCCAAGCAAAGTAGGGATTCGTTTATTTCTTAGTAAAAAATTTACTCCACGAACAACACTATCGGTTGTTTCGGCGAATTAGATTAGTGAAAAATTTCAAGGTGACAGGGCCGGCCCCTGCGTGAGCATACGCAAGCCTCGAGTATCGGTGTGAAGTGTTCCTCGCAATGCTGGTAGCAATACTGTCTGGACTACTTGAGCGGGCAGCGTGTACTACTGGGCAGAACGTACCCTACAAAGAGAAGAGAGATGATACTCGAGTTACGCAAGATACGTGAGATACTTGTCGATACTCGAGATACCTGACTCGAGGACACAGGGGGCGGGAACACCTGAAGTCGGTTTAAAAGCATACGAGGATTACGAGAAGACACTCGAATTACAGAAGGTGGTCGGGAACTGTGAACGCGAATCTCGGTCAGTGGTCGCAAGAAAGTGCACGGTCTAGTTTTAATGACGCCATTGGCATTCAGGACGCTCGAATCTATTTCTGGAACTGCCACTTAGGCCGCTTTAAGAAATTATGAATTCATCAGTAGCGTTCGAGATTCGATATTAATCCTTCTGTATTTGCGATTAATTCCTGTAACTGTTCGAAGGCTTTTTATCATTATCGCTGCACTCATAGATAAACTCGTTGCGGGAAACTAGCAGCAGCTTTCAAAGATTTCAACGACCAGTCGATGATGACTTCTTGTGTGATTAATTTAACAATCATTTGTCCACATTATCGTCCTTATCTGAAAAAGAGGAGAATCATGAGTAAGGTTCCTTGAAACTCTTACAAATCATAGGAATTCTAAAAAATTCGTTATTTGGAAATGGCTGAATCGTAACTGATAATGCAACTTATTCGTGGATTCTTACATTGTTTCCTTTAAATCAAGATTCCAAATATCGATGAAATTTTTGAATTTTCGTTTTATGATATTCCAATTATTATTTACGTAAAATTAAATATTTTATAATGCAATGTACTTGTATATTACGATTTCTGATCACTATAAGTTAATGTTAGACTTGTGTACAACGTATGAAGGAATTCAGATCCACGAGTTGAACAATTTTTATTTGCTCTACTTCTTAACGCGATTGCCCTAAATTGATCCGATTGATTAGTCCCCTGAATAGGATTAAATTTCGCCGTATTTGTACTGACGAAGGGCTGAGGAAAAACAGACATAGTGTAACACGTGGCAAGCATTTTAGGGCGTAGAGATTTGTACTTTGCTGGGAGCCATGAGACCGCTCTCATGGATCGATGTTCGTATGATATACTAGCTGTATAGACAATGTGTTCCTGTAGCTAGGTGGGTGGATTCTGCTCAGCACGTTCAGTTCATAGACCCTGGTCAATGCTCCAATCTACTTCTCAGGTTTTAAATGCCCGTAATGCTCTTCAAGAATACTCATCGATCTAGAAAACAACCACGCCTATTATTTTATTACGTTCCCTTGACATCCATAATCTTAACCTTTTATGTAATATCATAATATACTTGCATGCTCCATTGAGTTTCGTGTAGTAAATTAATCATTAAATGTTTCCAGCGGTCATACTTCACTGAAATATTTTAAACTTTCATGAAACATATTGCATTAAAAATAGAAACACTAAATTAAATATTGGAAACCAGTATGCTGGAAAGTTACGGTACTCACAGAGTAAACCCTTATTACATATTGGAAATATATTTCCTCGGAATAGGAGGCACATATGTATGTTGCAGTAGGAGCTCCATATAAAGTAAGCTGGAATAAAATTCGTTCGTATACGTTATGAAATACAGCGAAACTTCTGGGAAAGAGTATCTACTTTTTTAAATCCCATTAAAAACTTTTTACTCGAAAGAGAAATTAAATTTATGTTGTACGAAGTTAAATCTAGAAATCTTCCACTCTTGCGAATTAAAAGTCCTTTGAAACGTTCGTTTTTACATCATTATTAAAATCCTTTTTCTAAAATTAAATTCGCATATTTCATACTAAACCTCGTATCCATGAAATCATATATTTCTCTGACTTTCTGGTTTCAATTTCAGAACATTCCGTTAATGAATTTTCATACCAGAGTGTCGGAAGATCAAAGCCACCGCGAAAATTTTTCCTCTCACTCCGGTGGAAAGTTTAAAAAACGAGAACCCACACGTGGCTAAGGTCAACTAGAAATATGAAAATGGATTAGTCGAGCTCGCCTGACAGTTTTAATATTTTTACCATTGTACGAATCCCTGTGTGCCTCTATCCGGTCGACATGTTCATTTTCATCCCGCTATTCATTCCTCTATATTTCCATACTGGTAGAAAAATGTTCATCTGTCTAATGTTTCTTCGTTGCACTTAGCAAAAGGCCAGAAATAATGTCGCATACGTATAATCGTGACAAGTAAGCGCGCTGTGAAAAAGGAGAATATTATAAATAGCAGACTTTTAATTACGATATTCGTGCAATATAATGACGACAAAAGCGACACAATGGCTAAAGTATTTTCACAATGTACATACGTGTATACGTGAACATATACAAAGCAATCTTGATAACGTAACAAAGGAATTATTTTTAGATTTACGAGGTAGACTTAAAAAACGCGGTGGACGAAGTTTTTTATGGATATAAAAAATAGCATTAAGGCAACAAATAAAGTATTTTTATAAATGCAAAGCTGCGTTAAGCATGTGGTAAAAGAAACATTCACCGGGACCTAGTAAACAAGCGTTTAAGGAGCCTGTTAGAGGGGTCTGTATCGCAATAGATCGCAAAAAGAATTACACGAATCGAGTTAATTTTCGACCTGTTTCGCATTACTTCTGACACATTCGAACGAAGGTCGAGGTATACAAAGCACGTGCCACCAGCATCGCCACGTGGCTCCCTTTTCACCAATGTCTCCTCCCTTACGT
Source organism: Eufriesea mexicana (assembly GCF_001483705.2). Taxonomy (NCBI): domain Eukaryota; kingdom Metazoa; phylum Arthropoda; class Insecta; order Hymenoptera; family Apidae; genus Eufriesea; species Eufriesea mexicana. The sequence continues at coordinate 357,918 of NW_016907894.1, read as the reverse complement.
TTGTCACACGACACAAGGGACACTCGTTCGCCATTGTCAATTCGTCTGTGTACATACACGCGAAAAATTTGTAAATTCCTGCGAAGTCATGGCCGTGTGAAATTACTTGTCGTACAAGGAGGCATTACATAACAGCGATCTTTGACTCTGAAAAAATAGGTGAAATTATATTTATTAGATGCAACAATAACGCTTTCGGTATTTATTTTATCTAGTCTGCTCATTTTTGCATCGAGAAAAATCAAATTTTCAATTCTCAGAAATTTTGGAAACTTTGAAACTGAAAAAAATTGAAAAATGTTTTTAAACTTCGTTCGTTAACGATTTTATAATATTAACTATATAGTGATATTTTGTATATTTTTTAACATTGCAATGTGGAATATCTAGTGTTAATAACAGTAGTTTCGTTTTTCAGACTGTAGGTATAAGACTTAGTTATTGGAACAGTCTATTAGATTATATTTACGAAGCAAAAACGACAGGAACCAATTAGATTAATAATGTTGTGCTACGTACCGAGTATTTCGTTTTTTGTAATTTATGAGCAGTGGAATTTACTCGATGTTAACTTCTTTACACTTGGTATTTCTTTCATTGATCCTATGAATTTTCTACAGTTTACTTATTACTGTCCGAAAATTTTCAAATCCGTTATTTCAATAATACTGTTTCATTTTCTTAAAGTATCCCATTTTAGAAGCATTTTCAGTTTCCATAATTTTTGATTCAATTTTAGTGATCCTAAAATTCATAAAAATTAGAGAAATTAATTTTCTATTCTTTGAAATTATTAAATAGAAAACAACAACTTTCTAATATCGATTAAATTATTAACGATATGAAAGTATAATTCTATTTATAATATTGGTATTTATATAATATAATATTAATTTTTTAATTTAAGATACTAATATAGTGTGTAATCATATTATTAAGTCTTAAATTTATATTTTTCAAATTTTACTACCGCCATTTCATTTTTGCCGCCATTTGCATTTATCGATAAAATCCGCATCAATCAACACATATTATGACATAACATAAAGTATAATGGCCTCATAAAATATTGATGCATTCCCTTCAATACCGCATACGTTTCGCACGAAGGTTAAAATAACTTATCAAGTAAACCCTTCACGCGAGCAAACGACGATCTTTTGTAAAATTTATGAAATTCCACGTTCTCCTTATCAAGATGATATCTGAACAACAAGGGATACCTAGTGAAAAGGTTCAACGTCCAGAAAAGACACGTGCGCATACGAAGGTCAAATGACTTGCGAAATACGAATAACCTATGTGTACTCCGATGTCGTAGTTCCTAACGCGACCACCATCCCCGAGAGGGTTTAATCTCTGTCTCTCTCTCCACCAAAAACAAGATAAAAAAACATGTACCCGTGTATATTCCAGGGAAAGGGTCGACGAACGGGTGACACGTGCGCTAAGACGTGTCGCACGAGTTATTCGATTTCGCGTTCGCGGCGTACATTCGCGAGCGTGGCACATCGAAAACATTTGTTGGCTAACCTCGTACGTATCTCAACGTATACACGCCGGCCGTGTACCTAAATGCATGCGCGGCTGGGTGCTAGTAAAAGTGACTGGATAACATCGATGAAATTTAAGTCACACTCGATCCCATCGCTGATGGGTTATACATACGCGTGTACGCGTAACAAGACCGACTCGTGCATCGAATTTTCTGTATGCGCACGCACTTACGTGCGCATAGCGTACCGCGCATCTGCTCGGCCACGAGTGGTTGGTATACACGATAGATGCGTAGGTGGCGGTAGAGTAGAGGCGAGTAGGGTGGGTTTACCTCGATGTGGTGTAGGACGCAGCGGAACGAGAGCGACAAGGAGGGAACGAGGCAACGTGAAAGGGAATAGGTAATGACACGGGAGGACAGAGAAAAAGTGAGAGAGACGGTAAATGGGACTAGAAGAAAGATAAGGAAGAGAAGATGAAAGGCAGTGGATAGAGAGCAAGAGGGAACGGGAGTAGTGATAAAGATAGGGAAAAGGAAAGTAATAAAGAGAGAAAGGGAAAATCTGCGAGTGAAAAAGGGATAAGCGATGTTCTGCGCACGTGCGGACCACCGGCACCTCGATCGATCCTCCTCGTTTCGAAGAGTCGTTACGAGCGGAGTACCGGTACTCTTCGAGCTGCTACTAACAGCCGTACGTCTGACAGCCGTAGTATGGTACTCAAAAATTTTCAGCCACGCGAAACTAAGGAAACACTCCTTTTTACGATGGCACTTTTATTCTTAAGTGTTGCCGACTATGGATTCATAGCGGCCTGCTTTTTTCATTTTGCGCCACGGCCAACGGTTTTATCGCGATCGCAATTTGTTTTTCTGCCGGGCGCCATATGATTTCTTCCATACTCGCCGCTTTCCACAAGAATAGAAGAATTTTCAGCTTTGTATTATTTTCGTGTTTTTATACGATATAAATGTGCACAATTATTTGCTTTAATAAAGTCACCGTTATTATGTTTGTAGAAAATTCTACATTTTTATACGTACATACAAAGCTTGTTAGTAAATTACTAAATCAAAGATTTGAGTTTTGTAACGTTGTGATACTTCTATGGGAACTGAAGGTATACAATTTTTCATTTTACACTTTTCAAAATTTATACACTCATCTATTTGTTTACACGTATGAAACTTATTTTCAGATTTGCCAGTCAATTGATAAGACATAAGGAAGTGTACAAGTATTTATTAAAGAAAGATTTGTACATGCAATATTAACACTTATATAAAAATAGGGAAACATATGGGATGTTAAAAAAGGTGTCTAGGACTTTAAAAGTTCTCAATCCAGGCAGTTTATAAGAGAAAAAGTAAATGCATAAATGTTATAGATCTTTAAATCAACAATCTTGGTATAAAATATAATTTGATATCTCTTCATAGGAATACTCGATGAGTTTAATTTAGTCACTTGTAATAAATAATATAGTAGAAGTAGAGTGACTAGTGGAAGATATATGTAATACATGATGAGAAGTGAAATGTATGGAATATTTTAAAATATTCATACGTCATACATGTGAACGTCGTATGTAAATTGGAAGAAGATATATGGAATAGCTTTCATGAAAATACAAATAACGTTTCACGACTTGTGAATTTTGTGTATATTTGTTATGGATAACGTGTTTTTATATCATTGTTTATATTTAATACGTTAACGATAATTATACTACTTGTATGTATAAACTGTTTTATTTCGAAAAATTTTATATTATTATTCAGTAGAATAAGTAGTTTCTTATTTTTTCAGTAAATACCACAAGTTATTAAAGTCTTAAGACATTATTGTTTAACACCCTGTGTGGAATGAAAGGAATACCAGTATAGCGTAATAGGATTACGGTAAACCAATTTCGTAAATCAGTATTTTTCCCCAACTTATTTACCTCAGGATTGATTTGAGATTCAATTGACGTATCCCAGATATCAGAATTAGGCAAATTTGAAGAGGAAAAGAAAATCCATGGTTTAAAAAGGATATATCATTCACTGATGAAATAAGAATTGTCAATATTTAATAAACTTTATTTTATAGTATAATATTTAATACCTATTTTACAAAATTAATTTTACAATTCATTAGAAAATCCAGAAGAATTATTACTTTTCACTTCCTTATGAAAGCATGAAGGACATAATTAATATAATGATATTTGTTATATAACGTTATTTCCTCATTTTCTCATATCCTTCATCTCTCTTCCTTCCTTTAACCACTTTAATACTTAATAGCGATATTAAAAATTACATAATGAGAAATTTTATTACAATAAAATGTCGATTGCTTTTACAAATTGCCAAGTTCTAGCATGCGAATTAAAATAGCTACAATAAAATAATAAAATAAATAAATTATTAACCTGTACAAAATTCTTTATAAAATGGAAGAATTTTATGGTGTTAATACATTTGCAAATACATCGAATCGAATAATGCCATGTATTCCATAAAATGTATTCTCATAAAACACGTCAGTGACAATTAAATTGTACTCGTTATTTTTCTATTCTACTTACCGAAAGAATAATGACAGCTGGAAAAAAGTGAAAGACCACAGTCATTTTAAGTAACGCGATTATTCGTTTAGAATCGATTTTTCGGCCGCTATATATCTCGAATCTATTGATAAATCTGGGGATTAATACGAGGTGTTAAATGGAGTTATAGGTTCTAACTAACAGTAGCTACGACAGCTTAAGTATAATTACGTGTATTTTTAATTTAAGGCGTGCTCGTTGAATAATTGAGTTACGACCGCTGATCCTGCAGTTTACTTCCTCTATAAATATGTATGCACTTTGGAAAAGCATGAGCGCATCGTTGTAAAATGAACGATTATACGTATAAACGCTATAAGATTTAATACTTTCGTATTGTTCGCAAGTATTTCATCGTATTATTCGCACGCATGCGCATAATACGTACACTCGCGCTCGAAGTTTCGGATCATAACCTCATCTCGCATTCTGCGAGAATTTCGTTGCACTCGAAGTAAGGTATTCTCGTAACCACTTTTTTAAGCATATTAACTTGATATATCCTAAATATCAATAATATCACACGATAATTTTCAGTTTGAACTGGTCGAACTTCAATCATGACTTGGTTAATTGCTGTCGAACAAAGTTTTAAGTAGTCGCGTGTATACACACGTTTTCCATCGTTATTCTGTGAAATGAATTCTATTATTGACGTCACGTATTGAAATCTGACAAGAAGGTAAATTATGGAATAAATTCTGTGATATAATTGCGGTATCGAATAACCTCAAATGTTATAGATAAATCATACGAAGGTAACCTCGACTCGTCCTAACTACTTTTTCATTTCCGCACTCTAGATATTCATTTGGAAAAAGCAGACGCTCTTAAGTCGATCAAATATGAGCATCGATTGGTCGATGATTTATTGAGACACGTACAAGACTACCAAAGAGGCATGGGAGATGGTCACGTATCGAATATCGCTACGATTACGACTACTCGTGAACGCATCTCTCGACAGGGAGTCTTCGATATCAAGCGTAAAAACGAACTGAACTCTGGCGAACAGTCGATCAAGAATTCATTACTTCAAAACGACATACTTGTTCGAAATAGAAAAAAGAGTGGGGACTTCAGAGTTGTCCGGCTCGGAAAAGTCGACCGCCTGTGTGTTTCAAGTCATGGTGTGCTCAATTGCATAAATTATCGTTGCGCTAGAAATGAAAGAACGTCGATGCGTTCGCCGCGAGGTTGTCTTGCAGCTGTTACTAGTTATAATTAGTCGAACATAGTATCTTGGAATATATCGCGATATAAGACTGTGTTTGGTTTGTGATAAAAAGAATTTATAATGAGATTTTTCTGCTTAGAAGTTCGATTACAGTGGAAATCGAGTTTAGATACTGAATTTTACGAACATCTTAGAATGTATAAGATATACGAATCTTTAAAGTAAATGGTTATTAATGTCTTTTTACTGTTTACTTTTTGCTGCTTTGCTCAGAAGATGCTGTGTTGTAGATATTCATTAAACGAAATTAGCTTTTTCAACACGTATTAAAAGGTATCAGTAAGAGCAAGGAAAAAAGAAATAAATAGCTCTTGAAACTGTACATTAAATTTTTATTTCAATGCTAGAGACTGTTACAACATTTAAAAGATAAAATATACTTTCTTAATCTATTATTAGATCACTCGAAATTTTAAATCTTTATTCTTGTAAATAATTAAAAAGAAATGATGATTCCTTAGCAAAGTGTTAATAGAAAAATTAATCGCGTTTATTGTGTGTGTATTTTAAAATGTATATTTTAAAATTTTAATGATTGTTTCTAATGAATACTTGTTCTCATATAAAAATAATAATACACTTTAATTGCACAGGATTTTTAAAATCGATATATATTTTAATATATTGTTATATTTTAATTAATACAAATGGTTATATAAAATGCGTTATACCTTTATTAGTTATGCGTAACTCTTATGTACGTAATATACAAATTTAAATATATTCCATATCCTACCTAGTACTGATTATAATATATACTGATAATTAACAAGATGTAAGGTAATAAATATTAGTAAAATAATTGATTGAATCCGATAAAACAATTTCTGTACATTTAATTTTAATTTCAACATTGAATTTTAATATTTACATAAGAATTAAATACTTTATAACATAAATAATTATTATATATAATGTACTAATGTAACGACAAGTGATAGAACAAAATATGAAAAATTGAAAGAAGATTGTTGTATTACATTTATTAAAGCAATATTTTCTTCGCTGTTCTTATTATACAATTATTCTTTAATAACACATCGTACTAATAGCATTATGTTTTTCTTGGCAACAGCATCGTAAATGAAATGAAGAAACGCCATTTCATGAAATGACTATAATACTCTCAAGGAAGTATCCCTACTTCCAACTTACTGGTACGTTATAAAATCTAGAATTTCTGTGAAAACTGTTAGTATAATAATTATTTGATACGTTAACTTACAGTTTTATTCGCTTTCTTTACCCGTCATTAAAACGCGCTTCTTTAACGATTTTAAACGAAACACCTTTCTAATAATATTTTTAAAAAACTACCACAGCATGTTTCTGACCAACAGACATCTTTTTCCTGGCAGCAATTAAATAGTTAATCATTTCTTTCAAAATACAATATTCCGACACTGTCAACATAACCACAAATACAATTTCGTACGAACAATGGGGTTAGAATATTTTTACAAATGCACATCGTCCTTTCGAACGTTACAGAACTTTAGAAAATCTTAATCAAGAAACAACTGTTGTAGAAATAATCTGATAACTCATTATTCAATCACCGAACGCGAAAATATTTCGCACGTGTGACTTGTAACGAAACTGTCGGCGCTACTCAGCCTTCCATTTGCAGCACATTTGGACCGAGAAATCTGGTTACTTTATAAACTCGTTACGAGCGCCACGACAGCGTGAGCGGCGCGTAGTTAAGCAACACCGAGGGTAATTCGTCGTTATGTTTCCCAAACCGGACGATCCTCGGTCGGTAGGCAGTGTAGAGCTCTTATTTTACGCCGCACCGTTCTGGTTTTATACGCTTTTTACATGCAATTTACATGCAGTCTGTACTTTAAGTCAATTAGGATGCTTAAGGTAACAGCCCCGATACATAATCGAGAGGTTTCGTGATCCTTGAAACTTACACGAATGGTACGTGAAATATGCCCCGAGCGTGGGTAACTTTTCGAACTGTGTTATCTCGTTCGCAGAGCAAAAATGGCGGGCGTTTCATCGGTAAAGCAACGTTAATAATTTAGCGGCACTATATTTATCGTGGTTTAGACACAGCATAGGGCGGTACGAAGCTAATGAGATTTCTGGAACCAAGAATAACGTGACTTAATCTTAAGTCTCAGTTCTGCGCATGTAAGGAAATTTAATTATCACGTATAACCTTATTTGGTTTCGTCGAAAATTCTGATCTGATTAAAACTTTGCCACCTTTCGAGTATCTGTGAGAAAGTTTACCGAATTCATCACGGACGTTATCCGTTAGATGGAATTACTGAGTCGTGACACTAATTGTAGGTATCCGTATTTCATACAGTAAAGTAAATACAATATCTTTTTGCTATTTATATGGTAAAACGGTTTAAATTGAATTAAAATAAAATATTGTTCCTTTTTATGAAACTTTGATACTTTTTTTCTTTTATGAATTTTAACAAAGTAATTAGTAGTTTTTTAATGAGAAAAATAATAGTTTAATATTAGTAATATGACAAAGTTTTATGCTCTAAAGTAACTTTAATTTCAAATTCTAACCTATGCATGAAGTTTGTAACACGAAATATAATAACACGAATACTGTTGAGCAGGTAAAAAGTATTTATGAAGTACTTCCAAAATCAATAATTCCTCTTGTTAATTGATATTAATTAATGGAAATAACAATTATATAATTATATCAAGATCCATGCTAACTGAATGTAACCTTTATTCGAATAACTGTTACGTAAAATTCCAATTATATTTTAACTTCACATATTCATTATTTTATAATATGCAATTAAAAATTCGTTATTTATTTGAATCATGTGAACATATAACATTTTTTAAATAACTTAAAATGTATTTTGTTTGATTTAAATTTTACATTAAGAATTTAAATGCAACATGTTAAGAGTACATAGACTTAATTCTAACCTATAACCTATAACTTATAAAATTATTGAATAATATTCTATATAAATTCATTCAGTGCAATAAATGATTCCTTTCCTATTTAAAGAGTTTAATAATAGTAAAATTTGGAATTTTTACAGAATAATTTCGCCACTTTCATTTTATGTTCATTAAAGTTAATATAATGATTTAAATATGAACATTAACTTAATTATTAAAATATTCCTTCATTGTAATAATTATGTTAATTTATCATTATGACGTAATATAATACGCTGTAATAATGTATTATAATTATAATAACACGATACATGAGTAATATTACAAATTTTATATGAGAATTTTAATGAAAAGGTATTATTATAAATTTAATAATTTAATATAATTAGAAAAAGACGGAATTTCTCGAATGTTTTGCTATTATGTTTAGACAGCATTCTTATATTTTCAGATGCTTATTTTACTTCAAAATACGCAACTGTACAAATATTTATAAAACGTGATTATTTACATGCCGATAGTATATCCTATTATTTGTATTTAGATTAACATCAGTATACACTAATAATGTTTGCAAATACTGTCTTTTAACTACCTATTTAAAAATCGTTTCGTGGAAACTTGTTAATTTGCAAATGAATGAGACAAATCATTGTTGGGAATATGTAAATCTCATAATGCCTCTGTTATATTCTGCAAGTAAAACGTTTTCTTGATTAATGAATTATGAAATTTAGTAAAGAATCAATTTTGTATTATTACTGGCAAATAATTTTTAATTAAAAACTTACCTTTACAAAATATCATTATGTCGTATAATGTAATAATAATTCTCATACGAGATAATATGAAATTATATGCGATCTGTAAAATGAAAAATTATTATGATAAATTAATTAATATTACTTCTGGTTTTTTGAGATTTTAATTAAAAAATATTATTTTTGTGTTTATGCTATTTATTAACGGTACTATTTGACTTCCAAATTTGCAATTTTAATATTTAACAGTGAGAAGGAAGGAAAGTGTTTTAAATTTTAATATTTACAAATATATTTTTCTATACTGTGTACGTAGAACTGTGTGGAAAATAACAAATACCAATATTAGTTTTATTGCAAGTAAACAACGTAGTCTTGGCATTGTTTATAGTTGGACATTAAATATTACTGAATACATTTACGTGATAATACACCTCGTAAAGAATTGCATCATTTATTGTTACCTCAAAAATGTTTTTGAGTTTAAAATAGCATGTTGCATATTCACCTTGTCGTTCGTCAGAGTGGAAATAATTTGATTTTTGCATTATTATAAACGCGCAATACCTTTAAAAGTGTTTTAAATACTACATATATGTATACATTACACTGAATTCACATTATCCAAATTATTTAAAAAGCTTTCAACTAAATAACTGAAAAATTGCAAAATGCTAAAACTTATATTTTACTGCTTTTCAATTTGCAATACCATCTTTCAAAATAAGATTACATACATAATAAAATTAAATCCTTCAATATCTAAAAATATTAATTAAACTAGTTAATTTCATCAAATATTAAAATTTTCTACGATACTATACTATAAAACTGTTCTGCAGTATAATACTGTACTATAATACTATATTACAATACTATGCTATAGTATAAAACTATAATACTGTGCTATAATACTATATTTCAATACTGTACTATAATGTAAAATTAAAATTATAATACTGTGATATAATACTATATTATAATACTATGCTATAGTATAAAACTATAATACTGTGATATAATACTATATTATAAAACTATGCTACAATATAATACTGTACTATAATACTGTATTGTAATATTATGCTATAGTATAAAATTATAATACTGTGCTATAATACTATACTATAATGTTGCACTGTAATACTTTAGGTAAATATGCAGTATAGTACTACTACTATTACTGTACAATAACACTCTACTATAGTATAATATTACCATTATTACATTTGGGTCTCCATTTATTAATTATTAAATAGTAATCAATATACATCACAAAAACTAATGACGATAAGGAACATTATCAGATGATTAACCGTAGAAAGAATTAATGATCAGCAGCAGCTGCTGAACGATATTGTTCCCAATTAGTATGAAATTAGTACTTCATAACCTTGATTAACCATAATCAATTAATACCTTGCTAAGACATCGTTATACACCACCATGATGCCGATTTATGAATAAATCGAATCACCGAACAAACACGTCGTTTGCTGGCCACTTATCTAAACGATTACTTTTTAATTATCCTTTAATGCAACGAACGCGACGCGTTATGCCGCCCGCGACAGTGGAGCCGCGACGCGAGTCTTGTCCTTGTTTCAATTAAAACAGTTACGCATGATCTCAGGGAAGGAAAAAAGAGAGCACGATTCCGGATCGTTATGTTATTTTCTTCGCTCAACGTGCTGTCGCGTTCGTTTCACGACGTGAAAATAATTCGGTTAAAGCAGAGGCAAAACGCTCGACGTGAACACGATAACAGATTTATCAGTGGTTAATGCCAGGGATTGGCCGGCTTAAATCCCTCGCGAAATGAATATCGCCGTGTCTCGTTAGCCACGATATACGCGAAGGGACGAAGGGTGGGGGTAAAGGAGCGAGAAAGAGGGAGAGAAATGGAAAAAACAAAAGTACCAGTCAGAACCTTCAAATCGTGGACCGGTGTAATTACCGGCTATTGCGGTGCTGGGGGTTAATTTGCATTTCGATGCAATTACGACTCGCCGGCATAATCTCGTTTTCGTCGATATTATGGCTCCCGTGAAGTCCGACGGAGCATTATTGTTATAGCATAACTGGCGCGCGTTTCCGACTCGTCGTCCCGGGTATCGAATGTTAATTCGACGACGTACATTCCGGGACCGACCGAGTCTTTTATCGTCGTTTTATGACGTTGGTAAACGTACAGGCAACGGCATCGTTTTCCTTTTCGTTTTAATTGAATTATTCAGCAATCGATCTTCTATCGAGGAGTTACCTCGATGAGATAATTATTCGCTGCTTATTAGTTGCAGAACGATTTTATCGTGAGAAATGAAAATACTGTGAATGCTAATGGTAATGGTAAAGAAGGATATAATTTAAAATGTTGTATTTTACTTTTTGAAAACTTACCATTTGTTTCGATGAAGTCTAAGTGTTATCATATGAAGGTAATAAGGAACGGTAGGGAATATTCATTTTTTAGTGATTTTTGGACGCATAGGGCTTTTCGATAGTGACAATTACAGAACTGTTTACTTTTCTTCTATTGTCAAACGAGGGTACAAATTGTAGGTTACGAGGTTCACTTCTTTACTAGCGGATTGAACAATCATGTATTGATTTTCTTAATAGAGTTTTTTCGTGATATTTCTTGATACCCTTTCTTTTGTTTGATATATAATGTGAGAGTGAAGAATGTGGTGAATTATTCAAGTTTGAAGTTTTGTGTATAAAATTAGAAGCTACGAAAATTGGATTTTATTCACGATTAACGCAGTAAAGAGGTAACGTAAACTAAAAGTTATTTGTGAACTTACCTATAGATTTAAAGAACACGAAAATTGATTTTATTTATGAAACAATTCGTGATAATCGTTACTTTCGCTATTGATATACGATTATTATTCATGCTTCATTAAGTTAAATAAGAAAATATTTGATCGAACAGATCTACGTTTCTATAGTTAAGTAAATAATATAGGTTATAAACGTACGGTTCAATAATAGCGTGCAGTCCATACTTTGTGAATACATAGACGAAATATCATAATAAATATGGGTTTCTAACCTCCTTTGTTTCTAGGATACAGCTATTAAAAGCAAACGTATTATTGGGTAATAAATATTTAAAATGGCCTCTATTGGCAGCCGATTTGTATTTGCAACGTTACTCGAAATCGATGATGAATGGTGCTCCAATATAACTCTTGAAAAGTTATAAGAATACTATAATACTTTCATATGGTCGCCATATTGAATAACTGATAAAGTAATGCGATAAACCGTCCATTTATTGGAACATCTATGTTCACTGCATAACGTGTATATTTCTTGGAATACTGAAATACTTTAATCCTGAATTTAAAACTTTATACGTAATATCTGTAAATATAAATAAAAATTTGTTTTTAATTGATAAAGTAATACAATAAAAGCATATATTTATATTTATTTAATAAAATATATTCTTCTTAAAATATTGAAATACTTCAATTTTAAATTTAACTGTATAATTTTTACATATAAATTAAAATAAAAAATTTTTAATTGGAAGATATGAAATAGCATAACTTCCTCGCTAAAGCTAATTATAATATTTCGCTTTGAATGTTACAAGCATAAAATTTGAAGCGCAATACGAAACCAAGGAATAAGTATAGTGGACTACTATTGCAACAACGATTTCTAATTTTATTACGGTATAAACTTTGTTCCTATTTAATCGTCAGTTTATGAACGTGATATTTCACTTCGTGTATAGTTCAACTTCATGAAACCGTGCAAACAAAAAAGCATGACCTTTTCATAGTAATACATCATTTTACGACTAATTCCACTCGAGATTACGTAATGGCTAACACAAGATTTCTAAGAGAATGTAAATTTGGTGAAGTATAAAAATTCTTATGCATCAAGTACGAATTGTAAATTATAAAATCAAAAATTGTAATTTATTTACGTTTTCCTACAATCCGAACTCGTACGTAATAAAATTGAAACAAAATTATATTTCTCAGATGCGAATAATAATGCAAGTGTAAAATCAAATAATCTTGCAACTGCTAAATATAGCTTTAATTTTCAGAAATTTTTCATAACACATGGATAATGATATTTTAAATTTAAAAAAGGGATATAATAGTTAATGTTACCAACATTTTTAAAATAAAGTTTAATCTTCCATTTTCTCGTCATACATTATTGTAATTTCAAATTTGTATAAATTGCGTATTAATTTTAGAAACTTATTTAAAATTCAACTTACGTTTATAACAATATCTCGTATTACTTTAGTTGAAGGTTGTGCAGCTTTATGACTTCATAAATTGCTGCACAGCTTTTAAAGTACTCTTTGCTATAAAGATGTATGTCATTTGAAATTTTAACGTAATGAATATATGCAAAAGTTTCACAGTACATTATCATATATAAATTTGAGGTCAATGTTTTGAATTTCTTTTTAGTATGCACTTTCGTGCGCGAAAAACAATTATCGTATTATTTCTGTGGCTATCAGGAAAGCTTAACGGAATTCCTTTCAGATTTAAGCGTAAAATTTTGTTTCAACAAAATTAAATAAACGCCAAAAACAACTTACTGAATAAAAGAACTAATATCCAACATAAATTATACATTTGTCTATTATTTGTTATCAATTAAATAAATATCTATTATTAAATAAAATTGTTAATAAGACAGAATTAAGAAAACTGCAATAAGTAGTTTCAGAAAGGAATAGGAACAGTAGGATTGCAATACTACGAGTTCTTTATTATTAATTTATTTATTATTTATTTATCTATCTATTATAATATTTATTATACACATAATAAATTAACAATACCATAAATCATAAATTAAGCTATATATACGTGTATTTCAAATTGTAGTATACTTTAATTAAATTTAGTTTCAATTTTGACTAATTTAACATATTTATAACATTTTTTAAATTTATTACGCGTTACTATTTACCCAAAAAGGCATTAATTTCTCTAGCCATTCATACTTAAAATCTAATATAATGTTATATAATGTTAAGAAGGATTCAATGTTTTTCACGTATAATGTTAAGGAGGCTCAAACGTTTACACACGTCCGAAAGTCTCAAGGTATTTTTCGCTTATCAAATCAAATCTTGAAACCTTTCCCTCTGCTGTCACATCGGATGTGCTCATGCATCGATAATTTTGCAAGTTCGTGCTTCACACAATCCATCGTACGCGGCTCGAGCAATGGCCATGATAATAGAAGCTGTTATAGTAGAATTCGTTCAGGGTCGATGAAAAAATGTGCTTACACGCTTGCAGTCACGCTCCGTTGTACTCGACATTTTGTACACGCGACGTGACTATTTGTTGCAGGGATTCGCCCGAGGATTATACTTTGCTAGAATTGTTTCGTCCGAGAACCGTACGCCTGTCATGTAACGCGTAGAAGTTACCAGTTACTGCGTATATTACATTGCGAAAGAGCACGTTACATATTTAGAGGCATGATATTTTGTTACAGCTTGACTCGTGAAACTTAGATCGTTCGGGCGAGAAGGTGGATAAATATTTAATTGTGTCAATTTTTAGGTTAGTTCATTTTTCGGATATTTAATTCTATTTTTCATTCTATATTTTAGGTCTTAAGAATGATTCTTGAATGGAATCCGAAATTGAAAGAAATTGAAATTATCGTATAAATGAAAATTAAGTAACCTAACCTTAGTCGTTGAGGTTACGATGTAACGATGTTGCTCCGGAGTTTGAAGAAATTGAATATATTAACTTTACGAAGAATTCTACGAAGGAGTAATGTTTACTCGATGGATTATTGCAGGTTATTATAGGTAACGGAATATTTACATTATATATGATATAATTAAATGTGTTCAGCGACGACAACGACATCTATGAGCGGTCGTTGGGTTTAATAATTCAAAGTTTCGAAATACGAAGTATGAGGTTATTTTAGATGGTTAATTAATTTTAGAATATTTAATTTCGTTTTACATTCTATGTTTCAGGCGATAGAAATTATGAATCGAGTTTACTGCATAGGATACAGAAGACAAATTGAAATTGAATAACCTAATATTAGGTAACCTAACCTAAATTGTTGTAATTACCTATGATACGATATAAGTGCAGAGTTACAAAAAATTGAATATGGTCCAATAAAAACATCTGTAGAGAAATAATAACGCTTATTTAACAAATTATTCGGAGTATAAAAATATTTGTGTTATACCAAACACAATATAGCAATTTACTCTTAAACGTGTTCTGTGAGAACAATAATGTCGTCCCTAGATAATCGTCTAGTTCAACAGCTAAAAAATTTGAAATACAAAGCGTCAATTTATCCGACACAATAATGCAATAACAATCACTGCCTTGAATACAATTTATAAGACTTTTTTGGAACATAGCGCTGTATTATTAATCATCCATAACTCAAGCCGGCATTTTTATGGTATTTAGTGCTCCTTTCACTTCAAGTCTTCAAATGAACCATTTAGAAGTGTGAAGTAAATGCATATATATATATATATGTATATGCGTATAAGGTACACGCAATGGAAACTTTTCTAATTTACGTAAGATTTAATCGAAAATTTGCCATTTTCATAAAGACGCAAATTTTTTGCAGGAAAATTTTTTGAGGTTAGAAAAGGTTTTTAATATTAGAGTAGCAGTACAAGATGTCTCTTGAAGTATTTATATATTTATTCTTATATTTCTTATCATATTTCTTCTTCAGCATAGATCCATTAGTTTCGATTACATGAAACCTAATATTAATTTATTATCGAATACCATATAATATATAGGTATATAAAATCATATAATATAATTTTATATCAAATTTACAGATAATATTCAAATTACAATTTTTAATATTATAGCAATCAATATCTACATACATAATGAATTTTGCCCCAGAACTGGATCAATTGCAAAACTACAATTTTCATAATTTATCGAACAATTTTTACACATGGAAACCAGTCATAAGAGCTCATTTCGTCACTTGTTTCTAATTATTATAGCACGCGCCTTGCCTACTCGACAAGTAAATTTCAATTGAGCTTTGAAAATCTGTAACTTTATGCTTCAATTATCTAGAAATCGCTGCTGTTCCTCATTCACGATGAACAATTTCAAATTGATCAAATACCTACGATATAATTACTTTTCGATTATTTAAAATCACTCGTTCGACAGTTCAAGATTTTCAAGTAAAATACCTAATTTACATCGTCGTACATCGGTGCACCTACTAATCATCAGCCCAGAAACAAAGTACTCGCAAAGTAGCCGCCCACGGCTCATTCTCGCAATATTAGATAATTAAAACGATGTTTTCTCATAGATCGTCGCATAGCTCGGTAAATAGCATAGTCAGGGCTAAAATCACGGTCATCAAACGCCTACACGTCGTGATTACCCGTGCAGGAATTCAGTCGACATTGTGAAAGTAATCGTACAATCCTGTTCTTGGTTTACAGCCAGAAGAGGCAGCAACAGCAGCAGCATCCGCAGCAGCATCCGCAGCAGCAACAGCAACACATGCATCACAACCACCAACAGCAACATCAGCATCCGCATCAGCATCAGCATCAGCATCAGCATCAACATCAACATCCGCATCCGCATCCGCATCAGCATCAGCATCAGCATCAGCATCCGCATCAGCATCAGCATCAGCATCAGCATCCGCATCAGCATCAGCATCAGCATCCGCATCAGCTTCAGCATCAGCATCAGCATCCGCATCAACTTCAGCATCAGCTTCAACATCAGCTTCAGCACCAACTTCAACATCAGCTTCAGCATCAACACCAGCATCAGCACCAACATCAGCATCAGCATCAGCATCAGCATCAGCATCAGCACCAGCATCAGCACCAGCATCAGCATCAGCACCAACACCAGCACCAGCACGCTTCCTGGTACTGGACCACCTTGGCGTCCTGACCACCATGACCTTGACCCTGACCACAAGTCGAGTAGTCCTGGAATAAGAGGAGGGAGAGGATTCTTCTCGTCAGCGAAAAAGCGTATCGAAGCGCCCTCTTTTGCGGTTCCTATTCTCGAGATGAACCACAAGGGCAAGACCCATCGAATCCACTCGGGAACACGGAAAGAACGTTCCGCGTGGATGACCGGTGTTCCTACAGACTTTGAACATCCTCTTCGACCTATTCACCGTGATACTCTTCGTCAAAGACCTCCGCTTTGATCATCATCGTTGCACAGATTCCCCGTGTGCCACGGTAGAGAGCCGCTGCTGCTGCACTCATCGTGATTTCCTCTCCGTAGAGAAAGACAGTCCTTCTCTGTATCTCCCACTCTGTCGTGAGTCCGTTTGTAGGGACCTTTTACGTGTGTGATCGTTTTCATAGAGTTTCTGATTCTTTCTACCGAACCCTTGGCTCCGCCAACCCCCTTTTATTCACGGCCAAGAAAAACGCGATGCTTGTCTCTCTAGTTACATATACATCGACCGGCTTATTCCGATTATACGATATTCCGCGTTCGCCGTGCGAGTCGATAGGGATCAGTTTTCTGGAGAATCTTCGCGTCCGCTGCGAATTTTTATCGCCCAGTTGACCGACCGCTCTACGCTGATTATCGGTATTATAGGATCTGCGACCACCGGCGATTCTTTTGTTATTCATAGTCGTTTATCCTTGTTAATTTACGATTTGCCAAACGCACGGAGCACTTTAGAGTTTAACTATTCGCTAACGTTTTCTTGGTTATGTTTGGCACGTTGCTTTGCAAGGGCGTATAGTACCCGACGAAGCGGTGAAACACGCGAACGCCGTGACGAGACGAAAATTCCGGTATCGTAAACATATTTAAATTCGTTTCAGCGCTCCCCCTTAAAAAGTATTCCCTTATCGTAACTTATCGCGATGCCATATATCTCATATGTCAGTACGATATATGGACGCTTAATTTAACCGTTGAAATTCTACTAGACATTTTTTCGAAGAAATACGGTGAGAATTTCGCAACTGGTATCGAATTGGGTTGAAACACTCGGTCTCTGTTCTCGTCAAATAGTAAAACGGTATTGTGACTCATTCGTTCCTTTAGAAGAAATAGATCGATCCGTTGTAGCATGTAGCGAAAGGTATTTAACCTCAAAGTGATAGAGTGTTAAGATTCTACTAGAGATAGAAACGTGAATCGGGGGCAGAATGTAAATAAAACTCGCGTGATTATCGTGATGTGTAAGAAATAAGTGCAATGTATCATAAATGAATGTAATTTCATAGAATTCCGATGGAACTGTACGATACGTATCCGTAGGTAAAGCTACATAAAGATACGCGTTGTCTGTGGAGCACAGTGAGATCGTTGTTTCGTTTCGAATTACTTCGCGCATGCGCAGTCTCGCTTCTGCGCTTCGAATACTACGACCGCATTCGAATATTGTTCACTTCGTGATTTTTGCTTATTAATCGTCTGATTAGCTTGATTTATTAACACCGCGTTGAACGTGTTCACAGTTTAGTGACATTGAATTGTTATTTTAACATTTTAATCGGTTATTCTTCGCAATGAAGGATTATTATTCGCATTGTTACGGCCAGAATTATTTATATCGTAGCTAAATGCGACAATCGTCTTTAACCTTCTATAACTAGAATTTTCTTTTGCGTATAGAAAAAGAAAGAGATATCAATTTCTCACCTTGAACTAAAAATTGAAAATTAATAACGGCTGCGAAGGAATTATTCGGTGCCAATAACAGTGGCACGATAATGAGGCATAATAGTACCTCAGGAGTATATAAAACAGGACACGAAGCATAGATACATGACTGTGTAACTGCCTTGTCACGAGATGTTATAGAGGGTTAACGAAGCTTCACGTCGACCGTTTAGCCTGAAAGTCGATTCAAATTAATCTCTGTATTTCGTTTTGTTGTTTTCTCTCGACTCAATTCTTGATTTCGATATTGTTGTTATTCGACCTTGTTGTTGTAATTATTTCGTACTATATACGGCTGTTTCTTGAAGTAGCAAGTGATAACGCATACGATACGTAGAAACGGCGGAATACGTGCAATAGTTTTTAATTCGTTCATTTCACATGGATCGTCACGGCGATCGTGAACCCTTCTCACGATCCTATCAACGAAGACATTAATGCGATACGAACAAACGTTTGCATCCTGCGTCTAGAGTCGAGTTTATATGCAACAAGTGAAACATGCTGATTACGCCACCGTTTATGTAAATTAACGAGGAAATTAATTTGTTGCACAGATAATCTCCATTGCGTATGCGACAGACATTGCGAGAGAATTCGAGCACGAAAGGATAAATACCCGAATGTTAAGTCGCGAAGGGGAGACTTAAAGCTTTAAGGCTGATTCACAGAGGGAGAAGGAAAAAGGAAAGAATTATTTTGAAAGTGTTAGGTTTAAAAATCGATAGAGCCAGCGCTTTCGTATCGCTCGTCACGAAGAACTTAATATAGCCACCGACTAATTAGGTCAAATCAATTTTTTATAGCCTACATCCGTTAAGGTTTAAATTGTCCCGTGAACTAGTTTGTTGGAATATTCTTGATGATAATTTATTTGCGCATAAATTAAATATCGCTGTAGCGGAGGATGAGGAGACAAAGTGAACATTGATCGGGATCACGAGCGTAAAAAGTGACAACGCAAATTATGCCATTCTACGTAAACAGTGTGGACAGCTAATGATAAATTATTGTTCCGCGAAGAGAAATGCGTCGAGAAATCGAAACTAGAATGCCATTCGGCGGTCCTAGATAGAATTATATATTAATCAGATTAATATATGAATTTTTGAGATACAAATTGGCAATAGAAACGAATTAAAATTGACCGTAATGGAATTAACAGTAGACTCGATTTTTGTTTTTATTAAAACAGTCCATCAAAATCGAATGAGAAAACATATCATAAATAGGTATTAAATATTTTCCTGTTATTTTTGCCAAAAATTGTCATCGAAATTAGCTCGTTATGGAAATTGCAATGGCTGTAGTTATTAACTAGGTTATGGTCTTAAAGTGATTGTTTTATTGGGGAAAGGTATATTTATTCTCTTTATTTCACTTATGCGTGTAAAATCGACTCTGATGAACGAAGATCGAAATGTTAGACATTATCTATAATCACGACTATGTATCAAAAGCATGGAAAAATGGAGGAATGTGACTATGTGCGTCTGAAATGACGGAAACAGGTGCTATTCGATAGTTAAAAAGAAGAAAGAAAAGAAAAGATGGAAAACGATAACGTATTTCGGCGAAAACAAGGCACGGAAAAAGCGTATATAGGTAGATCTTTTAGGTAGAGAAAATATTTTACATAATGTACACATAGGGCACGCAAATGTACCGTGTAATAAAATATCCACGATTGAGTGTACCTATGCATGCATGGAAAACGACCCCTTAAAATATTTCTCGGTATTTGTCGATGTTTTGCGAGCTAGAATGCATTAAAGTGCATATCTACTGATTACACCTCCGAAAACATTCTTTAAACGATAATAATTTATTTTTGTAGCATTCAGATAAAATACTGAGTCCATTTTTTCAAACTCACTCGCGCTAATATTTTGTTTTCTCATTATATTATACAATTTTATGAGGTTAGGAAACACTATTATTCATTAGTAAATGAATTTCAAGAATTTATTTCTATTCGTTATCGTTCTTCGAAATACGATAGTTCTGTAACGTATGAGAAAATATAATGTACAGAATATTTGCGAAATTAATTCATTATTCCGCGAAGAATTGTAATTCTTCGTGATCTCACCGAGTGTTTTTATAGTAAAAATCGATCACGACGTCATTTCCACTTTGCCTTGAACTTGACAAAATATGCACGCTAATGAAATTATGCGAATCCGCTTAAGCGAGAATTACATACGTTTAACTCTCAAATAGACCGAATTGGATCACCGATAATACCTTATACGAACTCGTAATAAGTTATTCGATATCGATATCTCGATTAAAGTTGACGATGTATGGTAGCGTAAATCAAAATTCGCGCGCGAATCGAGTATCGCCCGGTCGATATGGACTCGCGAGAAAGATCGCAAATGGCGGCAAACACCGAGAAAGTCGATCGCTGTCAAAGAGAACTCGAGTAACCCGGCTGCGACTGGTATAACAAAAGGAGGACCCCGACGTTTTCGCGGGACGAGGTTTCATAAACGGAATTGTATACTATTAATGCGCGTATTCAAAATAGATGAAGCGTTCGATGTCCGATTATATGTTCCCGATTTGCAGTTAACAGGTTGCCGTATATCATTCTATTGTACTAACGAATCATATTTTCCATGATTTATGGATGAGGAAAACGTCCTATATCACGCAAAGTCAAACGAACGCGTTAAATAATTCAACACGTTCCGTGTATGTTACAGTCTTCACGAGTTTACGAAGAACATACCGATAAAATGTGCAATATCTCTTTCGCAACAAAGGCGACGAAACGATTCGATTACTTCGAGGATGGTGCAGTTAACTTCTTTAACTCGAACGTGCTCCATGATGTATTTTTATGGAATATCTTTCAAAAGGTTTACAAATATCTTTATCCTTATTTTGAAAATGGAAATTAGTTTAATATTCGTAGAGATACACGATGTTTGGTTACTTTGTTTTGAATAATTTAATATCTGTTTCTAGAGAAAATCGTAGGATAGAGAGTACCTTAATTTAAAAGGAAGAAGGAAAAGGAAATGGAAAAACGTAATTGGTACCTTTCGACAACGAGGAATGTATATTTTGAATTCAAACGAAATGTATTTTGTCCTTAATATTTATTTACGGCGTGTTACGTCGAAGGGTATATAGCTACTTTTTACAAAGGTACTTTTTCTAAGGAAGAAATTGAAAACAAAGACTAACGAAACAATGTTGTTTTATAATGCATAATGAAACTTTTTGAACATGTTATTACGACTTTTTCCTGGATATAAAGGGGAAAGTGTTTCAGATGTAAAGTATACATGACTAAAAAAGTACCCTTATTCTCTGTCATGGAAAACTATCTTGGATATTTTTATTCAGACGATTATCATTAAGAAGCATTTAGATAGAGACTGAAAAGAGACTGCTCGACATCGTGTTCACTGCGATCGTGGTTCACAATATTAATTATCATCACTACCCTCACTACCACGTGGCACGTGGAATGTATAGATTTATACTTGTTTGTTTATTTATTGTTAGGTAGCAAACATGAAGGAAACCACGAACAAAAAGTTCGCGGTGCAGAGAGGAGCCAACTTTTAGATCAACCTTGACTGTTTAGCCTTTAGATTTTATTAGCTTTATAAGAACGACTAAAACATTATTTTGTTGATATATATTGTACGACATTATTGATTATAAATCATGAATAATCTGTAAATATATGAGACCAATGCAAAATCTTTTATATTCTTTCAACAATTATCCACATCATCCTGATACCATTAGTTAAATATATTTGCTATATTTATCGATAGTATAACGACAATACGTTATAATTATCAAAAATTAAAATTTATTTCATTTACAATAAAATACTATTCATGTATTTATTTACAGAAGTAATATATTTAATTTTGTAATAATGCAAAATATATTGTAGAAATTTTTATCAGAGTATTATAGATGCCAGAACCCAATAGCGTATCTTTTACGTATTAACATGTAAATCACGTAAAATGACTGCAAATTTTAATTCCCAGTCTCCAAATAAAAAGATTTATTTTCAGAAACAACATTTCGAACAAATATATTAAGGTAAGTTAAATTCGAAGAATAATAGAGGATATTAAAAAATATTTTAAAAATATTTTTAAAAAATATACATATATTTAATAAAAGTAACTAGAGATATTATATGTATTTCAGCAAATATTATATCGATAAATATTTATAACATATTTTATAATGAATACCCTGTTATTTGGTTTATTTTTTATTTATTATATTCACTTCCCTGAAATTTATCTAGAATATATTTTTTATAGCGTCACAATATATTTTACTATAAAGTACATAAAGTAATTTTGGCGAATGAAATTAATTAAAATTTAAGATACTTCAATTTTCGAAACAATGCTTTCTTTGTTTAATTTTGTTATTACGTTAAAATTAAAATCATTTACGTTATTGAAAATTGTGTCGACCTCCTACAAACATAGAAGGAAAGTTTAACCGCATAATAAATTATCAATGGGAACTAAATATTTGTATATTCATACATTTTAAAAGTATGTCTTATCTTATCAGGTTTAAAATTGGCGCCAGTATCACACGTGTTATCGAGAGATTGATTATTGGGTCTATTAAATTATTTTTAGTTTTAATATAAATCAAATGATTAATTTTAAAAAATGTGTCACAGGTGTCTATTACAATACACTTATAAATAACAATAATATTTAAATATAAAGGAAAAAAGTATAAAGCAAAAAAATGCGAGTGACAAGAATAAGCGCTATATCGTATAGCGGCCATTTTGTTGCGAACACGCGCGCGCGGCTTGGCCACAAACGAAAAATAGTCTGAGTATAGTGTGCTGTGAGTACGTAGAATTTTTCTCGTGTGTGAATCGTTTACGTTGTTTTTTGTACAAAAATTGTGTCATTAACTTGAATCGAGTTCCATCACAATTAATATCGTGTTCATCATTCACGAAAGGCGTCGCTGTCAGAGAAACGTGCAAACGCGTTTGATTGGTCGGAACAAAAAAATCCGCGAAGATGCAGTCTGCATGAAATGCTACATAATGCGACGCAAATACACTAGTATGTACAATGATTGACTTCAAATATTTTATATTCTTTTGAATAAAAAATACAATTGTATAAATATTTGAATTGTGAACGTTGCACACGCGTATACTACTAGATAAATCAAAGTAAGCACGTCGGTTTACTATAATGTATGACGCACAGGAATACATGCATGCACACATAAACGCACACTTCAAAGAGGTAGAGGTCACTAGCCTTACGTACCACGGGGTCGTGTTCTCATTTTACTTCGGTACCGTGAAAACTTCTTTTAAGTATATTGCATATTGTCTTGATCGGATTGTTCCGTGACCGTCAGCCATAATGTAAAAATAAGAGTACTTTTTGAAAGAGAGAGAAAGACAAAAAGATAGAGATACAACAGGGTTGATTGACACGTCCCTGTGACTTTATACTCTTCTAGTGTGCAGTATTTTATGTGCCTTCTCTATTTGTCTTTTTCTATTTTAATATTGGCTACATATATTCAGGATTGCCATTTATCGTTAGTCTTTCACTCCTGTGTTCTTTCGGTTCGCTGTCGTAATCGAATTGTCAAAAGGAAAATAAGTGAGGTTATGAACGTGTCGGCCAATAATGTTAAACTTTGATGGTGTCATTAAGTAACTTTCAAGTCAAACAAATGTCAGAATTTATTCTGAAGTGCATTTCATATTGTGAACATAAAGTGTATTTATTAGTATAAAGTGAAAAATATATAATAGAAGGTAATTCATAATATCTGTAATACAACTGTTATAACCTTCCGTTAAATACGACTGTTTGTTGCCAAAACAAGATAAAAACGGCATATAAATAAACTATTGTTCTCTTCGTGTAAGCTATATCATTTTAATGTAATTTATAAATTTATTGCATATAAAGTTACCGAAAAATTTCATTTCTGCAAATAGAAATGGTGACATAAACGTTGGGACATCATTTACGCAGAATATAATTTCTTTAAACACTAGTGGTTAATTATAAAGTTTAATATTACCATAATACAATATCTAAAACTTTTACGTCATTTCAAACATTGAACGAAAAAACATCAAATACAAAGTTAATTATAGAGTATTGATATTCTAAATATGTTGGTATTGAACAGTTTCTTTGCACGCTTATAAAACAGTGTTTTGTATAATACTGCGGAATTCTAACCTAAAATTTTTAGATAAATTCATATTTGCGTAATCGTTTTTACCGACTATCAGTCGATAAGAGAGGTTATGTAGAAATAATTCGTAAACTATAAATTGGAAAATATTATTTGTTATTTATTTAATTAAGTTATTGATTGTAATTTTAATGCATTATATTTCTTTTTTTTACAGAATAAAAATGAAACAAACAAATGGATAATATATTGCTTGAAAGGAAAACTAAATAGTTTTACTTGACGATATACGCTCATATGGTAACATGATAACATTGAATTTGATATACCTCAAAAATTCATTATTATTTAAATGTTTATACATGTTTAAATATTGCAAATGAATCTCTAGAATAAATTACTGTAAAAAATGGCAGAGAATAAAATAGAAGATACAGATTTAATAAAAGCAGTGGATAAGAAAGAAGTATTAAACGATCCTACCACATCTTTGAAAAAGGTAGAGGATATTGAAAAGCAGGATATTTCTATTAAAAATAAATCAGAGGCAAGTGATTCTTGTGAAAAAAAATTAAAGGTGGCTGGTACTGTTGAAATAAAAAAACAAGAATCACCCTTGGATTCAGAAGGTTCGAGTAAAACTGAAAATATTACATCAGAAAATGAAAAACATTTAAAAGAAGACATAACTATGAATTCAAGACTAAATGAAGAAAGTGACGAAGAAGACTCTAAACAAGTAAATAATTCAACTTTAAAAGTTAAAGATATTACAAATACTGTATCGGAAGAAGAGGAAACGCTAAATGAAATATTAAAAGTAGTACATGAAAATTTAAGTTCATCAGAGGTCCGGCCGTTTGCAGCAGAATGTAAGAAGTTAAATCAAGAAGATAAAAGTGATAGTGAAGAAAGTAAAGAAAAGATAGACAGGGAGTCAAAGAAAGAAGATGAGAAAGAAATTGTTAATGATGAAACAGATGTTCTTACAATAGATGAAACTAGATCATCTAGAAGAGATTCCGAAACAAAGCAGTCTATAGAAATTGTTGAACATATGGAAGTTGGAATTGTAGGACCTCCTACAACAGTTAGTGAACTTATTAATGAAGAGGAACTGAGAGCAGAATCTGCGTTATCGACTGACCAAAAAGTTCAAGATCATGTAGCAGAATGGGTTCAAAATTCTGCTAAAGCTGAAGAATTGGTTGTAGAAGAAGAAGAAACATCTATCAATGATGCTCAACAAGGGAAGAAGAATATAAGAGAGAAGAGAACCAGAAAGAAGAAAAGTAATGACGTTCTTGCTTTACCTACTAGGAAATCTCAAAGAATTGTTAGCAACATCATCAAAAAAAGTATCAAATGGTGAGTAGAATTTTACCATTTTTTATATGTTTTATACTAATTTATATTTTTAAAAACTGTTACCTAAAAATTTTTAACAAAGATTTTGGACATTAATTTAAGATACACTTATTTATTATATGTCATTATTATATTCTGAAACATTAAACATTGGCTTTTTAAATTTAGTTTTTAGAAAAATATTAATTAAGTTTGTTCTAATTGGAATAAGTAAATAAAATTAATTTAATATACTCTTCAATCGAATGAAGTTGCTTCAAAGAATTTAGTAAATTGCACGAATTGCATATTATTTTCTTTTCAATTCTTCCATATTTCCTAATTCATAGGGAAAAAATACATCATTTTCTTTTCTTTATTTGTGTATCAATCTTAAATACTCTTTTACATAAGAAAGGAACAATTTAATATTATATAACGATTTATAAAGCTAATATCACGCTTTATATTCTAAAAGACATCAAAATAACCAAATAAATAAAATCTCTTCAAACCAAAATCTAAGGACAGTGAAACGTATTGAACATTTTGCATAATTTATAACATTCTGTTAAAATACAAATTATCTTAACAAAATAAGTAGTAACATTAAAACATAATATTTAATTTCCTCATTTTGAGGTTAGCGAATATTAGCGTATAAGTCGTAACTTTCATTCTGTCTATTCTGCTTTACTTCAAAATAAGGAGAAATATCCATTTTACAAATAAAACGATAACGTGTTCTCCAGACGATTATTATCAAAAGCCAAAGATCGTTGTTTCCCCATTTCGAAACGAACGTTCTCGTTACACGGACGTCGGATTCGCGTTATCAAATTCCATCAGACGTCGTCAGTCGATGTCGCCAAGTGCTGATCGACATGCCAATTACAGAATCGTTTCTCGACGTTATTTCGTTTGATCCACGATGGCACGAAGAAACGCGTGTGTACGTGTGCATTTCGAAAGGAACACATCGCGATGAAGAATTGAGACACCGCGTGCAGAATCGTCTTTGTAACGAGGTTGCGGTCGTTACCGTGCACGCTCTCCGGCGTGGAGAACGGCCGCTCACTCGGCACCGACAAATTCGATGGCGAAAAGCGCTTCCACGGCGTCGCTCTACTTCCTTTTTTCGCTGTAATCGTCGATACTATCCAAGATTGGCGTTATCGGCCGATAAAGTCGGGATAAGAGCAGCACTGACGAGCGCGCAAACGCACGCTAACGATGTGGAATCAGAGAAGTGGGAGAGAGAAAGGAAAAAAACGGGGAGAGAAATATTGACCGTAGGACGATAAGCAGCGCGGTAGTGTCGATAACTGGACGACTATTTCTGCCGTTGTCTTCTTCTCTCACTTACCTGCTATATAGAACAGCAGATATTTTCTCTTCTTTTTCTTTTTCCACGTTTCACCGTATTTTTATTTTTGTCTTTCTCTTTCCTTAGTAAACAAGTATTCCGGCTTATCCATGAGATAATACCGATCGGGCTTTGAGTATTTCGTATCGTTGCAACAGGAAACACACAAAAAGCGCGACGATCGAGTTTGGTCGTTAACCCCTCGCGCTCGGAATTGTACTTCCTCGAATTGATTGGTTACTCGGAAATCTCGCGGTCGAGCATGAACCGCCTGTTCGTATTTAGCTTATCAACCGGGCACCTTTTTTAAATGGCGTATGTAATACTGGCACATATACGAAATGATTCACATTACCGTCTGTTGTGAAACAGTGAATATGAAAAAAAGATACGCTTTAAATTTTCCTAAGAGTGGGGGCAATAAATATCGATAATATCCATTCCTTACAAACCGTATGGGATTAAGTATTTAATACGTCGATAATTAGATATATAAGTCGCGATTCCTAATCATATCTATAATAACTATATATTCGATATCTGTTTTGAAGGACGTCATTCGCTTAAAAATGATGCATCTCGTTTGAACGAAGCAATAGATTTTATATTCGAAGGTCAAGCGCAAAAATTATTTCATTTTTTCATGAAACGAAATATCAACGAATAGGTTAGATACATGTACATCAACGAAAAACGTGTAATCGTTATATTAATTCTTATTATCTGCGGTGGAGGGGGGCGGGGGCTTATAACAAGCAATCAGATTTTTAAGAATCGCGAAATTTATTAAATTACGCGATCTGTTATGGATGTTCGAGTTAGCTACGTTACATAAAGGTTAAAGAAGTCTAATACGAAGGTCATAACACCAGTGATGACAATCTTCTGCGTTGCTACTTCTATTTACCACTCTTACAATAGCTCCGTCGATAATGCCATGGAAGGGTAGTAGATCAATTTACAATCTCCTTTGGATGTATCAACGATTACAATATAGATAGAGTTATCGTAATATTTTGAATACGTACGAAGGAAATATGAGGTAAAATTTTCATTTGTTTATAGAATTTGAAATATATTAAATAAATATTAAATAATTAATATTTAATTTTCTATACATGTATAGGCAATTTTTTAATTATTATAAATAATTGAAAATTAAATATTTACCTGCATCGTACAACCTTGCGTGATTAATTGCAGTTTATTGAATAACGTATTTAATTAGCATAAGTATATAGCTGAATCAGCAGTTTCTAAGAAAGGGATGAAATCATAAGTTTTCATAATTATTGAAGTAAGTTTGTTTTGAGTCACGACCAGAAACTTTCTCGAAGCTTCCCAAACAGCTGCAAAGCGACTTTTGCTTGTTCAAAAGGTTCCATATCTTGGTAGCCACTGGTTCGATGGTCGCTAAGGGCTTCTATGGAGCAAGAATAATCTTTCTTTACAGGCGAAATGCCTATTATTCTTTTGGTTCCTAACTATGAAGCGGACCTCGTAAAGCTACCAAAATTTAAAAATTTAAAAATTCTTCACAATATTGTTACATATTTTTTCTATGTAACCTGAGTGAAAATAATTTTTCCCGAATTTCAAAAAGTTGAATCAATTTTGGAACTATAACTTTGGACTAATATCTATAGTGATATACTGTTATTGAATTGTGTGTGTGTGTATAAACACACATATCTACATAACCTCAACAATGGTCTTAAAGCCTACATTAAATTCCTCCGTAATTAAGCAGAATTATATTGGACTTCCCTGAGTCTAAATCCGTATTTACAAGTGAAATGACAATTGGTGGCAATAAATTTCGTTTATACCATATCCCTGGTAAATTTCAATACTTCACTGATCAACGACATAGTAATCGTAAAACAATTATTTCTGGGCGCAGCGAGCTGGGCAGGTAACCTAGCCATTCGCCATAAACTACCTCCAAACACGTTCGAATGGAACTCTCGTCCGTTCAAGGACAGAAAAACGTTGGAACTACCTGAGCTATTCCCGCGATCTGCGCTAACGGCAGGTACGGGGCTATGGAAATCAATTTGAATTGCAGCTCATTTACCCTTGCGTACCGACTCGACCTTGAACGATGCCAGCGCCCCACAACAGTCGGTACGAAAAACGCGACGATACGTTGCTATTGTATTAATTACGTGGCGCGACCGTTTACTTGTCTATCGGTTGGAAAGAACACGTATACCACGGTCTGGTCCCAGGCCAAGGCTGGTCTCACCCCGCAGCCCGGATGAAAGTGGAGCGGTCTGCGAGCGGGAGGGGCGTTAATCCCTGCGAACGGTACCATAGAAACGGTACCGGTGGGGTCGTTACGTGTGCCTGCAGACCGGCGGCGTCGAGCCACCACTCCGGGCTACTCCGGTACCAGATACACGCCGGTGTGCGTGCGAGCGAGAGACCACGATATAATCCAGCCCAAGGCCCCCCTAAGAAAAGGGGAAGGTCTTCTTTGTCCCTCGGTCCCTCGGGCGAAGGACCGCGCGGCCAGATGTCGGCTGACGATCCTTGCGACTGCGTCGACATGCTCGCACTCACTCACGCGCTTCCTTATCCGTGTGCGTGCGCGTCCCTCTCGACGTAGGCGTACGCATGCGCACTTGCGCCAGCGATCCCGTGTCGCTGCACGCTCACGGGTATTGCGTATCCTTCGTGGGTATTTTTGGTGACCGTGCGCGGCCGTACCAACGCGGAACACGCGGTTTTCTCTACGCGAGAACACACGCAAACCCTTCGCCCTCTTTCCACCGTGTCCCCAAGCACGGTTTCTTTGTCCATGGTGCCGTGGAGGAGGGTGAAGCTGCTTTTCGGTAGATTGCAAGGTGGACGCGAATTTTCGCGCAGACTTGGCCTGGGGAAGATTGTTGCTGTTTTCAATGCATGGTTCGGAGCATAGTCTTTTCGGCCAGCTGCGGGGAGGCTGGCAGTTTCTTCGCGATGCCTACAGCGCTTTAGGCGGTAGCTTGTATTGTTCCTTCAGATTCGTGGCGCTAGTGTCGCGCTAGCAATAGAACCTCTCGTAGGCTGGGTCTTGATAAGTAGAAATGGTAGTATTATCGTGTTACGATAAATGATGAATTGAGCCTTTGTACTCGGAGTATTTTTTTATTTCACTGAGAAGATTCTTGGTAGTAAAAATTCTGCTTTGCAAAGGAAGAAAATTATGAATTTATTTATGTAGTAATTTCGGTCACGTTCCTGTTTTATTCGTAGGAAATAAAAGTAACAAGTTGATGAACATTGATCTTTCAAATAAGAATTTTGTTCAAAAGTCGGTGATGATTGAATATTGTAATTAATATCTGTTTCCCACATTTATATGTACTTGATCTACATCGCTCCTTCGCAAAAACACACTGAAAAATGTTATTAACTGTGTTCTGAGAATTTTTGTTGATATTTACTACATAGAAATTATTATTCGTGTATCTGTACCTTAAATTACGCCGCACAAAATTCCAAACTAAAAATTTCCAATGCGAATCTCGAAATTGTCTGTAAATAAAATTTAAACTATGAAAATATCAATAACATCCTAAAATACTTAAAACAAATAATACACAGTGTTTGTCAAATACCGATATAGTGCGTGGATCGCAGATAAGAAAAGAAATAAAAATAAACAAAAAATAGTATTTTTAAGGAATTTTTCTCATCCAGCCAGGTCCGTGGAATATTTTACGACAAAGGTTTCCCTTCGGTGAATATTTTCTAGTAGGCACACGCGTTGGTCCGCGCCTGTCAGCCCTTCGGGATCCCTCAAGTGTGCGTAGTGGTACCATTGCTCGATGTTGGAGAGCAGTCTGGCTCCGGCGTGAGGGAGACGCTTTTTCGCTTGTATGAACGCACCTAGCCATCGAGGTCCCTTCTTCGTCGGTGTAACGGCTGTTTCCTGGAATTTCCTAGGTATCAGGGTCCGAAGTTCGCCGATTCGGGCGGTTTCCTGCGCGGCCTTGAAGGTTTGGTACCTGAGACGCTTTGAAAACGCTTTGTCTTGGAGGGATAAGACGTTGCTCGGTCGGTGGACAAGGATTCCAAGGACTGGGAATATTTCGACTGAAAATATAACCTCGCTGACACTTTGCTCGACGTCTTTTCGATCATTTCGACCTTCTCTCTAGCGTGTCACCGAACACTTAGGATACTCGAGGTGAAGGCAAGGAGAGTACTAATCGTTCGACGAATTGGTCCGATTGGTTTGTTTCTCAGGTCTGAAACGAGTTTCGAAACGTAGCAGCCTGGAAGGAAGCGTAGATCCCTGAACGGTACCAGAGGTACCGTTTCCTCATTTACAATTGGAGTTGGCATTTCGCGTGGATCCTCGAGGTTCGATCGAAATCGGAGAAGGACCGTGCACCCCGCCCAGCTGTCCCCGATTTTGACCTGTGTTGGAAGGTCGAAAGCAGGCTGCGTAGGCCGTAGAGTTACCATCGAGTTCGTGGAACTCGTCGAATTTCGAGGCTGAGGCTATCGCGGTCGCGGGGCCTGTCTATTGTGTAGGAATAAATTCGTGAAAGTGGAAACCACGGTGGAAGATTATTTGGCAGAGCCATTAGAACTCGTGTATTATTTGCCCGGAGTGTAAGAAATCGTTTAGGATCTATTAACCAGTGCAGTGGCGCGGGGTTGGCCCATGCTTTTGTCCTGACCAGACGGGACCCTTTAATTAGAACGTTTTAATACACTGGTCTAAGAAAAGAAAGCAGGTATTGAATGATAGAGTATACCAATTTTGGGAGCACGGTGGTCGTAAATATAATTCCCCTGCTTAAGGTTAAAGTTCGTTCTACTTTTCCCGAAAATAATAATACCCAAATTTATTTGAACTTCCAGTTCCATTCTTGTCATACTTTCTATATTACTATATATATGTACCATACAGTTATTTTTAGTATTATTATTTTATATTCGGTTTTATTCTTATTAGTCTTGGTAGTAATTTATGGTACTTTTAATAGTATTTGGTATTATAGTCTTTGCACTTTAAATTCACCCTTTTGCACATCAAGTACTGGTATATAATACTTTATTTAGAATATACTATATATAGTATTATTATTAGTGTTTATTATTATTTTTCATTCGGTTTTATTCTTATTAGTGTTGATATTAATTTATGGTATTTTTAATTGTATTTGGTATTATAGTCTTTGCACTCTAAATTCACCCTTTTGCACATCAAATTCACAAGTAGTAAATAATATTTTATTGAGAATGTACTATAGTATTATTTTTTATTCGGTTTTATTCTTATTAGTGTTGGTATTAATTTATGATATTTTTAATTGTATTTGATATTATAGTCTTTGCACTTTAAATTCACCCTTTGGCACACCAAGTACTCGTACATAATCTTTTATTTAAAATGTACTATAGTATTATTATTAATGTTTATTATTATTTTTTATTCGGTTTTATTCTTATTAATATTGGTGTTAATTTATGATATTTTTAATTGTATTTGGTATTATAGTCTTTGCACTTTAAATTCACCCTTTGGCACACCAAGTACTCGTACATAATCTTTTATTTAAAATGTACTTAATAATATAAATAAAATTATAAAATTATTATTTTTTATTCATTCTTTTTATTAATGTTAGTAATAATAATAGTGTTTTTAATTCTATTTGATATTACAGTCTCTGCATTTTAAAATCAATTCAAGTATTCAACTACATAAATATTTTATTTAGGAAAGCATAAAGTATAAATTAGCTAGTAAGAAATAAAGAATTTTATTAGAAGCAATTCATTCAAGAAAAGTAAAGATATATTTGATATATCTACCATGTTACACTTTTGACAGTATCTACTATCACTAATCGTTGCCATTTATTATCATATTACACCTTCAGTGGTATTTATTATTCTTTACTTATCATCCACTAACTATTACGATTGTCCTTCATATATACTTATCGTCTACAATTAATTATTCTTCGGCATTTCATCGCTGTTTATCATCAAAAATTGTCCGTACATCCTGCCAAGTGCGAATCTCGTATCCTGACCGCGCTCGACGAAAATAGAGGGGCAGAGAATAGTGAAAAGTCATCGATCCAACGTGTATACCAGCGTACCGTCCTCCAGTTCCCAAGAAATAAATCACTCGTGAACTCCACGAGTTCTTCCATCTGCATCCTGGCGAGATGTGTCTCAGCTGTTCCAAGGTCGAAGGTCAAAAACGCGCAGCCCAATAAGGCCAAATAGACACACGCAGGGTTGGAATAATCATCATAGATTACTCCCCGGCCTCTCCTCTGCCCTAGCCCGGCTATCTGGCAACAGGTATAAATAAAATATCAGCGATGGCGGTGCCACGTAATCTCTACTTCCACTGATACCCTCCACCGTGTCGCTCTCCTCCAGTATTGCGTCGAGATAGACATCGGGCAACGAAGACAGAGGCATCATTATCATAAGCACAACAGTTAGCATCGCTAGACGATTCATCGATGTTCCACGGATAGAGACAGAGGAAAAGAATCTATTGTTAGGTCCGACCTCAGAGGTAGCTCGCACGAGGAGAAGGTGACGTTTTCATTGGTCTTTGATCTTTGGTATCCTGGTAACGCGGCAGTGACGTCATCCCGTGATCCAAGCCCGGTCGGTTACCATCCGTTACCATCGTGCAATACCACCCTCGGGCGTGCCTTCCAGCCCCTGTGCGTTTCACCACCACGGTCATCCCCCTCTTGGATATCCCCCTCGCAATTCCGCCCTCCGAACGGGCTCTGACCCCTCTTGCGCTATCGCGTTTGTAGCAATAACGAGAGGAAGAAAGAGCAGGTTCCCAACCAGACGCGATATGGGTTCCATCCTGCGAACCGATGGATGTCCCTTCCAACCCTTCCGCTCCGAGGCAGGGAAAAATTCTGACGCCGAGAACGGAGGATGATCGTTGCAAAATGGCCGCGTTTTCGGTCCCTCCGGAACCCCGACTATCGATAAGAGATTGTTGTTTGAATAAACTATATGTTTGAAAAAAACTATATTCGCATTTGATGGGGTGTTGTTGTAAATCCGCCTTAAAAAAGTCGATTTTTTTTTTTTTTATTTTCTCGAAGTATGCGCTTTGGAAATTGTTCCTGCGAAAGGATTTGTTCGAATTCGCGAAATTAGCGAAGTTACGGATGTTTAAAGTGCAGTTTACAGGTAGTGTATAATGGGGAATAGAAACTTCAAACGCGGTTTTCTTGAAACCATATTTTTTGGACTGTCTGGCGGGATATCTCGCGTTTTAGTTGATCGATTGACTCGAAATTTGGAGGAGATCTTCACCGGATGTACCTTCGTCTCGTGAACCACGGATTTCAAAATCTCATGTTTTTTTTTATTTTTGTTTACCATCCAAAGGTGAAAAGCACGAAGAAAATCAATATTTAAATTTCAAAGTGCTGCCATCTTTTGAATTTTCGAAATTTCGATGTTTTAATGGTTCGTGCTATAGTCGTGTTTATACTAATTAAGATGCTTTTTAGTTTTTTCGTTTCAGATAATCAGGTGGGCCGGAATCGTGTCAATTATTCGAGTCCGTTTTTAAAAACACGGTTTACTTAAGGCTATATAATTTCTACAATTTTCAATAATTTCGTTGAAAAAAAATTTGAAATGTTCTTTAAATATAAATAAATCTAGGTGCGAAAACTATCTACCAATATGTATTATGGTTTCCTTAGAAGAAAATCCCGAAAAAGTCGATTTTTATAGGCTGGATTACATGAAAATTCCCGTAATTCGAATTGAACAATTTCCAATTCTTTGTTTTGCGTGTTTTCTAGTTTAATTTCTCTTTTTAAGTAGTTTTTTCATAACCTGTCGCATTGAGGATAGATAATGGTGCATTTGCACACTTTTTGGACCTAAATAATAACGGCTTATTAGTTCAGGTCCCAGGTTTTGGGACCCTCTGGAACACCAACTATTAACCACTTAAGATCCCTATTTAAAAGCATGAAACGGGTAAAAAGGTCATTTTTTTCTTTCAGTTTATTGTAGACAATGTTATTACATTAAAAAGTTTAAGAAAATTAAATGTTTGAATGAACACTATGAAAGAAAGTATGCCCATAATATTACGCATTTTCACTAGGGTTGGTCAACGTATTATTACGTCCCTGAACGTTAACTGGTTAATAAGGATTATTTCATTGTTCAAATAAAAATATTTCAAATAAGAATATAGAAAAATATTTTTGTACATTCGCATTTAATTCGAAGTGAACAATTTCCAAGTCTTCATTGTACACAATTTTCGCTTCAATTGCTTTCTTAACTCTTTGGGGCACGCTGGGATTAAAAGTGTCCACCATTTTGATGCCCCGTAATGCATGCTGGGACATTTTTGGCCCCACCTCGAAATATTGCAATAGCTGCATGCGCTTAGGTTTATATTTCGTCTTATTTACGTAAAGCAGTTGGTAATACCTTCGTCAAATGTTATAAATGTATTCGCTCGTGTTGGCAACATTCAACATGCCCAGTACAGTTCATCAATTGTTGCAAGCGGAAGGTTTATTGCGACAATCTTTTTTCCTGGTTTTATGTTTTTACATTATGCGATTCCTTTATTAGTAAAAATATACCAATTTTGTTTCATTTAAAAAATGCAATAAAATTTCTGTCCAACGTGGGTCTATTTTATTATCTGAAATCTAGACACAGATGAATTTCTAGTTTCTTTTTCCTAACAACGAAGTAACCGCAAGATGGCGGAAATAGGTTATGTTTGCAAAAGTTTTTCAAGTATTAGTAAATCTAATTCGATTTATTAAAAACAAATTTCGTCAAATTGGCTTGTTTTTCGTTAATTCGTGCGATGCAAGTGGGCTAGTAATTTTCCCATCACATTTGGGGTAAATCACGTAGGACTCGCGCATTTTTGGGATCTAACAAGGAAGGAGCAAGTCCTTCGGGTGATTGATTTAGTTGAAATTTTACAGGTTTGTAGATTTAGCCACCCAGTTCAGGAAAATGTACCATTATAAGGGCATTACTCGATAGTTTTTGAGATATTTATAATTAAAGCTTTATTATTTTTAACTAGAGATTTCTTCCGAATAGTTATCGATAGTTACCAAGTGGCATTGTTGCAACATCCGAAAATTGTCACTAGCATGGGAATTTTTGGATATCGGCATTAGGTCACAACGGCACTTGATAAATATTCGAAATAAGTCTGTAATTAAAGCAATAATAAAATTCTAATCATAAATATCTCGAAAACTATCGAGTGGTTGCCGTTATAATGATATATTTTCTTGAACTGGATGACTACATCTATAAATCTATAAAGTTTCAACTAAATCTATGACCCTAAGGAGTAATACTCTCCTTGTAAGTAACTTATTGATAGTTTATTGATAGTTTAGATCTCAGAAAAATTCGAAATTTCGCCATTTTGAACGTCTTTTTATTTTTTCGTCATTCATATGATGACGAGTCGAGCAATTCGAACGATGCGTGGTGTCGGTTAATTATTATCCGTGGAGTTCAACGACGAGTTTGAGCGATGAGCTGTCCCACCAGCGATTTCGATGCAAGGATTTTGCGTCGAGGACGGATTTTTCGAATGGTGTCGATGTTCTTTCTCTTCGAAATTTCGCAAGCAGTACTGTTTTAAGGGTGAGAGGATGAATTGTAATCACTTGATTGGATTTAGTGATAGAATTATCTCGATCATACGTATGTTAGTGTATGTTAGTGAGATCAACTACGTGTCTGAGGAAATAATTTAATTTCACGTGAGGATTGTGTTTGTGTGTTTATAAAAAGGGTGTTAACTTTCTTTTTTATTTGTTTCTTTCTGTTCTTTTGGTTCTTGGACGAGTATAAATCTTTGTTCAGGAAATTACTGTATATTTCGTATCGAATGCAACGGTATCCTAATTTAACACTAAACCTACCATGGTCAAGTGAATGGAAAAGAAGCAGTTTCCATTTAAAAATAATGGAAAATTTGTTTTAAATAATGGGAATTCAAAAATAATGGAAATTTAGAAATAATGGAAAACTTTTTAAAAATAATGAAAATTTAGAAATAATGGAATTTAAAAATAATGAGAATTTAAAAATAATGGAATTTAAAAATAATGGAAATTTAGAAATAATGAGAATTTAGAAATAATGGAAATTTAAAAATAATGGAAAACTTTTTAAAAATAATGGAAATTTAGAAATAATGGGAATTTAAAAATAATGGAAATTTAGAAATAATAGAAATTTAGAAATAATGGAAATTTAGAAATAATGGAAACTTAGAAATAATGGAAATTTAGAAATAATGGAAATTTAGAAATAATGGAAAGCTTTTTAAAAATAATGGAAATTTAGAAATAATTGGAATTTAAAAATAATAGAAATTTAAAAATAATGGAAAAATTGAATTGAGAGTCATCGAGACATTGATTAATTGACACTGACAAAATGATTATACGTATATCAAAAGAAAATTCGCGAAGGCAAGTGATCAAAGTGAAAACGTTGGAATTTTTGGACTTTTGAACGAAAGTTTGGAAAACAGTGAGCAAAATTTAGACCATGGTACGTTTATTGTAAAAGAACAAAAGATGAGTCGAGATTAGGTATTAAAAATGTAAAGAAATATCCTTTTTTTTCCTGCATACATATGTAAATCTCCATTTAGAGAATCTTTGTATATTTTATGTCGGGTATAACAGCGTTTAAATTAGAAAAAAGCGCGTGGATTGTGGTTCGAATGTGAAAAATATAAAACAGTGTAAAATATTTTTTCAATACTTCAACAAGTAGCGTAAAAAATTCAGGGTTTTTATGGTTTATGTAGAACTCGGGGATTTTTAGTGGACTGGTTTGATGCAGAAGCAACAGGCGCGGTTTTGTGCGTTTCCCTGATACTCGTCAAACTCGAATACAAAACTAGATCTGGTCCAGTGGTAGCCTATTTAAATAGATGCGAGGACTAATGCTGAATAGAGGTCCCGAAAAGCGATATATGGCAGGTTTTGGCATCTGTACCAGGAGAAAGAAAGTCACTTTTGATTTCTCGACTGTAATATGTTAAATAGGGGAATTAGGTAGTAGGAATCTCTTGAGTGGTCAGTAGAAGGGAATCTTTAAATATCTTGTTATTAGAATCGACATTTAGCAAGGAAATTCTTCATTTTTAACTCTATTATATTGCTCGAAAATCCGATATTTTTTAAATCCATTTTAGTATTACACGACGATAAAAATGAAATATTCCATAATTTATTTAGATAATATTATCGATAAGAAATTATTTTAAATTACATTATTGCATAATTATATTCCTTTTTAATCGATTCCAATACATTATAATAAAAATAAAATATTACATAACATGGCCATAGGTTGCATTGTTTATAATATATTCCATAAGAAATACATGATTGTGAATTTAATTCTATTAATTTACAAATTAAATATTCTTTTATCAATTCTATTTCATGGCAAATGCAAACAAAATTTTTCATAATTTATTTTCATAATTTAATAAGGTACTCTTAAATGTTCAAGTTAAATGGTATTAAATATTAAATTAATTGCTATAAATATTAAATTAATTAATCCAATTATATATTTTTTAAATCAATTGCAATGCATAACAATAAAAAGAAATATTGCATAATTTACTTACAAAATGTTCAATAAATGTTCAATAAGGAACTCTTAACTGTTCAAATTAAATGGTATTAAATATTAAATTAATTAATCCAATTAAATATTTTTTAAATCAATTCCATTGCGTAACAATAAAAAGAAATATTTCATAACAAAACTTGACTACTTGACAATAACAAAAGCAAGATAATTATATATTACGTTATTATTATATATTATATATATTATTTAATTATTATATAATTATGGGTACATGGGTATAACATATAAAATATGGTAAAATACATAATTTATCCAGAAATCAACGGTAAAAAATGCTCGACGTTTCACATTGCTGTCAGTCGCCGAGAAATTTTCAGAAAGATTTCAACGAAGGGTGCGGCATTAAGCTTGCGCGAAACTTTTCAAACGAACCTGAACGTTTAATTATTTAAACCTCCCGGACCAGATGGAGATCTCAATAAAAAAAAAAGAAAAGGGAAAAGGGTTTGGAGATTTCGCAAAATGTCTCGCGATACGCGATATAACACACTAGTGGTGCACGGTTCTCCAGTTCTGAAAACGATCCTCCGGCGCATTGGAAACGTCCGCTTTGTGCCCAGTGTAACGGGGACAAAGAAAAGATGAATTAAACATAACTTCGTACAACCGATCGGATGGCCATACTTTATACATTACTAACCACGCGGCCACACGACAATGCATCTGCTTGCTTTTTATTTTAGCACAAGGTGTTTTCTTACGTCGAAAGTGACCGCGGGGAACCGAGTTAATTTCCAGTAAAATATCCGCACAAAACTTTCCGAGTTTTGTGTACACAGAGGGAGACCCATCGTGGTCCAGGCCCGAGCCGGAGGATCGAAACGTGCAATTGTCACAATATCTGGGGAGATTTAATCGAGGATCATGTTGATTCAATAAAATCGAAACGGCTGAAAAGAGGATTACCAAGTGTGTCGAAGTTGCTTAAGTAAAATTGCACTGCTGTGTACGTTTAATTGCCGGGACTTAAACATATTATGACTGATTATGGTCGTTAAAATTAGCAGCCTGCAAAATTATAGTCAGTAATTTATAGACGAAGATACAATGGCTGTGGGAAGAGTTCTTATAGTTCTAGGCAATCAGTTTCAGGTAAAAATTGATTCATTTTAAAAGTAGTATTTTAGTATTTTAATAGTATTTTTAAAATTACTTCATTTCGTTGGAAAAATAATTAATAGGAATTTGTTTTATTAGGAAAAGAATTGTTTTATAAATGATATACTCGGTTGGTACCTGAAGGGGACACCAAAAGTGAGGGAATTTTGGAATTTTTGAGAGAGAAATTGCGAGGTATATTGGATTAAACGTTTCTTTTTATTGGACATAAGGAAATATTTTTATACTTTGGGGAAATATTTTATTACTCCGGGGCTTGCAATTTTTTATTGGAAAATCTACAGGTGTTTCAACTGTTCTTGGTATTATAGCGATTGTTGGTGTGCAGGTAGCGTTCATCGTGATTAACACAAAGCTAAATATGATAGATGTTCTTAGAGTTAAATGAATTATTCTGGAATTATATTTCCCGAAATGAAATTTTTTCCGCCAGAAATATACTTCCTCCGTCATAAACAGAGTTTATGTGATTAATAAAGGATAACATCAATTTTAGATACGATCTCCATAAAAATTTATGACGAATTTGCTTTATGTATCCTCGCGACGCTTTAAGAAACGTGAAATTCGAAAAAGAGAATTGTTTCAAGCTCACTGAACGGATTATAACCACATTTTTTTTTTAGTTCATCTTACAAACGTGGCCGATATATTTTTAAAATATCGTACATTCAATTGGAAACGAAAATTTATTTCAACTTCAGTAAATAGATCATAACCCCCTTTTCCTTTACATTGGATTTAAAAATATTACTAACACGTTTTTAATATATTGTACTCACATTTTATACAAAGCAAAAGGATACTTTATTCCAAGTTCGCTAAATGAATTATAACCTCTTCTTTATTGTTACTAGTTACTAGTAACTATATTAAATGTTACTAGTACACTCTTAGAACATGGTACTTTCATTTTATACAAAAAGAAAAAGGATACCTTATTCCAAGTTCACTAAATGAATCATAACCTCTTCTTTATTGTTACTAGTTACTAGTAACTATTTAGTTATTTAGTAACTATTAACTATTATTTAGTAACTATCCTAAACGTTATTAGTACATTTAAAAAATATCGTAATTGCAACTAATCCAAGAAGAAAAAGGATATTGCTCTAACCCATTACGCGCGAGCTCGCCCATAATGTTAAATTCAGAAGATTTCAACGATCCGTCACGCGATATCCAAACCACCTAGCCAGCATCCATCCGCGCCTCCATTATCGCGCGAATTTTCCCGCCCGCGTTCCTTAGTTTAATCTTACCCGTACCGCCTCGCGCCACGCGTACACGCGGTGATCGATCATGTTCGTCGGATGCTGTCGAGGTGACAGAGCGAACAATCGCGCTGTCCACGAGGCCTCGGCGTGTCCGCACGGCGACTCGAAAGCATCTCCGCGCTGACGGATTCGGGAAGCCACTCGAATTCTCCGGAGACTTGGACAGACGAAGTTGGCAGGTTTTGGCAGGCAAGCAGGCACAGGCAAGCAGCGCAGGCAAAGAGAGGGTGGCTTGGACTTCGGTTCGGATGGCGGGTATTGATCCTAGCGAACCTAGCAGCGGGGTGGCCGGGACCCCGCCTCAAGGATGAAGGGTGTCTCCCCTTCTCTCGTCCCCTTTCGCTTGAGCCTCACAGTCAGCCAGTGTTAAAGCGAGACGAAGATAGGAAGAACCACGTGAGTGGGGTGGTTGCCCCTTAAGAGAGGGGTGAACCACCTAGAACGCGCCGTGTACCAAAGATACCATCCCTTAGGCCGGTGTAATAAGCGGCCGAAGTGGAAAGCGAGAGCCGAGAGGCAACCTGGAAACGATGGAAAATCTTGAGAAGCCAGGTGAGCCCACCGAAGCCTCCTTTCCGTCCTTTCCGTCCTTTCCGTCCTTTCCCTTCAATAATACCACGCCGCGTGGTTTCTTTTACCGCTACACCTTCCCTCCACTTCCCTCTGCCTGCTGGAGAACCGTCGCTGCACTGGCCTCGCCACGCGCCCGACGTAAATTTCGCTCTATACCGTTCCACGCCTGCCCACCGCCGCTGAAACCACACGTAGTACGTGGGAACTGCAAGTAGACGAGTGGCGACCGTTCCATTCCAGGGGATACGAATTTTTCTCCTTCCGGACGCGTCGTACGATCGTCTTTATCGACGATAGGCTCGGACGTCGCACCAGCCGATCGTGACGTCATACTTTTTCTATGGTAACGCAGATATATTTTCTTGCGTGCAAATGCTTTGACCAGTGAGTCACTAACTTCACCGGCGTACTTACACGAAGTGATTCGCCTGAAGTATTTCTCCTATGCGAATATTCGTTATCATTTTTATGAAAGGAATCGGAAGAATGTGAAAATAGTAAAGAAAATTTTTTCCTAGGGAGGGGGGTTATCTACACTGTCGGTAAGGTAGTAATTTACCATTCTAGTTGTATATAGATTTATGTTTGGTTACGTTAGCGGTATATTATTTGCGTCATTGGGTAAATAGGAAGAAGCTTCCTGTGAGGCATATATTTACAAGTGTTAAAGAGACGCTGTCGAAGAGAGGAAAAAATAGATGGTAGGGAACTGGTCACCGGTACCATCTCACGGCCGCCCTCGGGCAGAAACTTTTCGATCTTCTGCGTGCTCAGCGAATGCGCCGGAGTACGCATGCTCCGGTGTTCATACTAGCAGACTCATGTGCGAAGATGGGTTGGCACCAGGCACATCAAGTTCCGATTACGGTTTCTGGCGACACAGTATACACTCCCATGGCCGCGCAATTATTGTCGCCTTTATGACGACGTGGCTCACGTACTAGCAATCTCACGTTGGGTCCAATCAATGGGAAATGTCCAGCGGAATTCGTTAATATTTTACTTTCCCATTATCCGAAATCGAAATATTAATCGCAACGTTATTTACAATAATTTGCAATAACATTCCCAAAATGGCCATTAGAAACGTTGAATATTTTAAAAACGATTATACCCTGGACCCCATTTAAGCAACATATCCGAGATAATTATTTCGAAACGAGGGAAAAAAAATCGCAGGGGAAAGTAATCGTAAATTTCGAGTACTATAGCATGATGGTATAATTGATTTCCAAACGTAAACCCGTGGATTCGAGAACGCAGCCGCGGCTAAAGAAGCAGAACAGCGACGAAGGTGATAGTCACGACGTTGAACGGCCTATCGCAGAATATTTCCGTTTCTAGCAGATAACGGCGGGGCAGATTAAAAGAAAAGGCGCTGAAATCGCTCGTGGCTCGATGTGGACAACCCACGGCGAGGCCAGGCCTCGTTCGTCCCACGACGAAGATTTTTCGACCTGTAGCCGAGTCGCCGTGTAAAACGGCAAAAGAGAGTCGCAGCTGCGCATCCTTCTTGGTCGTTCTCCAGGCGGTCGTGTCTGGTGGCCCCAAGTTGGAGACGCCTCGGCTTATTTCCCTCCTGTGCCAGCTGTGCGGAGCGCCCGCACACAGGCTGCCCTGCTAAGACGAGCGTCAACGCAACGAGGATGGACAAAGACAAGGATAGCCTGATCGGGTTCTAATATTGGACGGAGAAAGAAAGAACAACCGTTCTAGCCGGCCGAGAGAGAAAGAAACGGAACGTGCTCTAGTACCCGTGACGGAGAGAGACAAACGATCGCGTATCGCGCGGAGTAGACAGAGATGGCGAGCTTCCCCGTCTCTCTCTTTCTCTCCGCGTTGGACCAAGAAAGAAGACGAGTCTTGGACAACAGGGGAGAAAGAGAAAGGCTACCCTCGATCGTTCCATGGTGGGGTCAGGTTGCCACGGAGGTTCGGAGGGGAGAGTGAGACCACCGGAAATCGGTCTGTCCTTATTTGAGAGGCCGCGTGAACCACACCGAGGTCTGGGCTTTCGTGCCTGCTTCTCCTCTTTTCGATGGCTTCTCTTTGGCTCCACG
Source organism: Eufriesea mexicana (assembly GCF_001483705.2). Classification (NCBI taxonomy): domain Eukaryota; kingdom Metazoa; phylum Arthropoda; class Insecta; order Hymenoptera; family Apidae; genus Eufriesea; species Eufriesea mexicana. The sequence continues at coordinate 313,586 of NW_016907894.1, read as the reverse complement.
CGCTCGAAAGAGGAACGCACCGGCCACGCATCCAGGCAAAAACTCTCCGAGTGAACCTCCATGAAGATGTTTCTGTTTGAACACGCTTCTGGTACCAGGACGTCGTCGGTTTCCGCAGAAGCGTTCCGAGAAAATCGTTCGGCCGGGGCAGAGAGGAGAAAGAGCCGTTGGGAACGTGGGGGAGATACCTCGGCGCGTTCGTCGCGCTGGTTATACGATATCGCAAAAGGGGAAAGATCCTCGTCGAGAACCGATGGGAAGCTGTTGCGTTGCAGGAGAACGTTTGTCTTGGAACTGGAGCATCTACACCGTGCCTTGTCGAAGACCTTCTGTTATTGATGGCGATACGGGGGATTATTTTTACTGCATGCTAAAGATAACAACAAATAACTTGGATTTTTTTTTTCCACCATGCTGGATCCGTAACGAAATTATACCGGCTTTGTATATCAAACTGCTATAAAAATATCAATAATTTTTATATGTTAACAATCCCTATTCCAAATTTTATTTTATTTCATCGAATGGACGAAATTTTTTGTTCTACGTTTAAATTATTTAAAGTTTAAAATCACGAATCGAAATGTAATTTTGAATAGCGTCGTTTGGGGGCGTTGAGTGACGCGGAGGAGCTAGAGAGTGAAATACAAAATGGAATATAGTTGTAGAGGCCTAGTTACTTGTATAGAACATTCGCGCTTATGTTTTATCTGACGAAGGAAATCTGTCTATCGTGTACAGAGTAAACTTGTAATATAACAACTCGAAACCATTAATCCCACTAATACACGGAAGAACATTTATTATCTGCTGCGCGTGTCTTCATTATCAAACCAAAATGGCCGCTGTGGTGAACCGTGTATCGCTCGGATAGATTGTTAATTTATTTCTCTCGCCCTTGAGGATCTTCCGTAGGCTAGTTCCTTATCAGAGATAATATAGATCGCGAAAATCTAGATTTCACGCGAGTATGCAACTTGGAAGCTTCTTTGAACCTAACTATTTAGGTTAACTGGTTAACGATTATTAAGTGGCTTAGAGCGATAAACGTGTTTCTTTATTTTTATTCGACCACGAGTTATTTCACAAAATAATTTCCAATATAATATTATTTATAATATTTTTTCTTTTCGAACGTAATATATTTTTTACATTATATTATATTTATTTATACTTAGTTATTTATATTATATTTATTAATACTTTATATTATACTTAACATTTTGAGAATGTTGATTTATGAAGAAAAATGTAAAACTTTTCAAAGTATTTTAATTATTTGCAACTTTAATTTTTATTATTCCACGTTAGGATTTAGCGTTATCTTCGATAAGAGAGAGTTTTATTTTAAACTGGATAGACGAGGAACTTTCTAAATGTTGTAAAAAACACATTCCGTTATCATATTTGCATTAAAATTACAACACTGATATTTATTTATCGATTTTGAGTAGTTATTATTACAGAAAAAATTAGGCAAGAACGCAAGGCCTAAATATTTGATTTTCCGCAATATTTTACGATATAAATCGAAATATTCTTTTTCGCAAAAATGTCAAAGCACGTTGATCACTTTTCCTCCATAATTTTTAATATAAATAAAAATGTTTATTTTTATAAAAAAAAAAGTGGACGCGTAATAATTAATTTTTATGATATTTTCCAATATTAATCGCGAAATTTACTTTCGCGACACAAGAAAATTTTGAAAACTAATTGAATTCGTAAATCATATTTTATTCCCGTAAGTGTTTCGTTTAATTTTAAAAGTCCACAAAAATAAATAATACTAGTAAATAAAAGATATTCCTAGTTATTCTTTCGAAAAATTTATATTTTTATTGCTCATAGGTTCGTTGATATCATTCACCGAATTTAAAATTCCATTAATTCTTAGATAAATCGATATTTGCAATTAAAAATATATTTATATTAAACGATCAATTATTATTCTAAAATCTATTAAAATTACGAATACGTCTTAATTTCGTCTTCAAATAGCGAAAGCAAATTATTTGTTCCTTCTGACGAATATACTCGTCGTTGAATGGAAAACTCACTTTTTCATTACGAATATACGAATATGTCGAGTCAGAAACATCGAAAGGATTAACGAATCTCGATATAGTGATTCCAGTTTTAATCCGCCTGTATCAAAATTTCAAACGCCGTAACACCGGAAGATCGCCCTTAATTACCGCCCCTGATACTCTCTTTTAATCTACAATCTCCATAAAAAAAAAAATAAGAAATTCCACTAGAAGCATGCGTGAAGGATGATTTGGTGGAGGAGAAATTTTCTGGGAAATCAATTTTTCCGATCCTCCATTGCCCCCATTTATTTAGGGCGTACGTTGGTAAACGATACTAAAATATAACGGCAACAATCTAAGTAATTTCCGGAGAAACGAAGCCTTGGAAGTATTTAAGGTGTTGCAGAGGCGAGGGATGCCGTGTGCCAACATCCCCGTTGATTCCTCGCTCAATGCCAGATCTCCTCCCCTTTTTGGTCGCTTTTTCCTTCAAGCAGGAGGCTGACCCTCCGATCTTCTTGGACAAATACACCTTCGAAACTGTCCTAGAATCGTTACAGGCAACGCTTGGGCTCTAACTTTGTTCAACGACCGCGTTTCCCTTTCTTTTCCCCCTTTTTCCTTTGTCTTTTTCTCGCCGATCGATCACGATCGATCCGGATGATTTAATAGAGGACACCGATCCCGTGCCGGTCGGTTCGCAGAATTTTCTTGTATCCAGACAATTAACCGGACTTATTGATCGTGCAGTGCAATACAGTTTCGGTTCGGTTACGATCGAACGGGGTCAAGTTCTCCTTCCTTTGTGCCACATAAGATGCCATGAGAACCTGATTAGCGGGAACAGGAGAGAAATAGTAGTGCCTCCGACGATACGCAACAGAATTTCGTCGCAACAGCGATAGTTGGTGCGTAGAGCAACTATATCGATGTCCTTTGGCGCATAGGAACCCCGTACGCCCTGCGCATCCTCTAGAACCCTTACTTCCGGAAGCATATTTGAACAATACCGCCATCTCGTATAAACACAATACAGTTTTGGATATTTCCTCCTTTTTCCGAAAAGTGGATATCCGATTTATTTTCTACTCGAAAGTTTTCGAAATTATAATTATTAAAAATTCATAAATAATTGAAAAAAATGTTGTTATTAAATAAAATAAAATTCGTTTTTATTTAAGTATCGTAAAATACCTTACTTCAAATTTCGTTGTAAATTTTATTATTGCAAAATATCGTAAACTATATAATTACTATATTCTGTATTTTATATTCCATAGCAATATTTTATTTCATCGTAAAATTATATTTCTGTTTAATTATATTATAGAAGATTTACACTTATATTCTTCTGTACGAGAAAAATTTATAGGTTATGTACGGAAAAATTCGAAACAGGATGAAATTAGCTTTGTAATATGCATATAAAGTGTAGTGGAAATTTGTGGGCTGGTGGTGCTTTAAACTATTTTCAATTCCGATTACATTTGGTCACGGAAAATTAAATTCCGTAACGCACAGGAGGCGGAACTCTTTGTTCTCCGTTACTTTCATTTGGCTACGAAATGGCGTCTTCCGCCTTGTTCGCCAAGGCGTTAAATCCATCGAATTCCTTCGTTTGCAGGAATCTACGCAATCTCCATTCATCCCGGTCTTAACTTGCATATTTTTTCGTTACAATTAATTCCGGGCGCCATTGCCGGGGATAAAGGCGAACGTACAATGTGCGATAATTTCCATGCGTGAAATATGCCTGTAGGGAGAACGAACGTACGAAAGGCACGTGCACAGGGCACGCTCGAGTTGAGGTTAGGAACCACCTCGATGTATTCTAGTCGGGCGGTCGTTGAATTAGTTAATCAAAGCCTGGAGGTTATGGAATATTTACATTTTCAAAAGTATACTATTTAAAGTAAAAGGAATGCATAGCCACGTATGACGCCTTCGGAGAAACGATTAGATATTCGGAGAGTTCGATCGACGGTTCCATCGCGAGTGCTCCTTACTGCAATCGAACTTCTCCGTTTCGACTATTTTTAGAAACGCTCTCCTATAGGACGCTCTACGTCTCGTCAAAGCCCTTTCGTAACGGAGCGAAACGTTATGCAATTTTCCGTGGTGGTTCTCAGCAGCGAGATCCAACGTTCCTACATAGACGTATAAACCCGCTAGAAAAGGACACGTATACTTCTTCGATGACGAGCATCCAGTGAGACACGAATTCGACGTATATATATTGTGGAAGTACATAGAAAAGCAAGATCTGTGACAATTCTCTTAACGCGTGTTTGCCCGATGCACAATAGTGGCGGCAGCGGCAGCAGCAGCAGCGGCAGCGGGTTCAGCGTGTTCGCAGACAAAGCGAAGCATTCGTGGGGATGAAGAGAAAAAGAGCGCGTAACCTAACGCCCCTGTGAGGACCAGGTCGAGGAAGCGCAACGTGACTGAAGGAGAAGGGTCTAGCGCGAGGGGTGGTGAGGAGAGAGGAGATCGGTAGCGGTTGGTTATACCGGATAACAGAGGCAAGGAGGACCGCGTGGTTCGAGGGGTGGCGAACCCCTGAAGGACCCTAGTCGGTAGCGGTGACCTCCTCCCTCTTTTTCCCTGTCTCCCTGGTCTCTCTTCCTTTCCAACCCTGCCCCCTCCACGGTACTCGTCATCCCTGCCGCGTCGGCACCGGAGCACGATCATTGGTTCACCGGTTTCACGCAGACACGAGGAGGCACACGCAGCTGCCACTGGCTGTCTCTTGTTCCACGGCCGGACCCGATCGGCCAGTCCGGAGGAGAAGCAGCGCGCGTGCAGTAGTTAGCACGCTGTCTGTCACGCGTGATATATACACGGTTCTTTATTACGATCGCGTGTACACATCGGTAGTTTTATTCCTTTTCCAACGTGCGAGCATCCTCCCGGGAGCTACAACGGTCCGTTTCCGTTCTTCCGTTCGTCATCGGTTACGAGAAGACGCGGCTGCCCCTTGGTGCTCTCTCGTGACTACCACGAGTCGTACGTACACGAGTTCGGCGATTTTCGTGTACACTCGTCGACGATCGTCGCTCAGCTACCGTCATCCGTCGCCATCTTGACGGTCCGCCCACCAATCAACGTCACGATCACGCAGCGCTGATCGTCACGAACGGAGAAAGGTACACGAGGCGACACCTTTCGCCGACAGCGCGGACCCGTCTCTCGCACGTGTCGCGGAAAAAGACGTATGCGACACGCGCGTTTCCAATCGCCGTCTTGTTGCTGTTGCTCTTTCTCTAATTTACAACCCCCACCCTTGTGTGGTGGACGGTCGATTTATACGAGGCGCGCGACCGCGTGTGCGTGTGACGTTTTGAATTTGAGTCGCGAGGAAGTGGTGGCGTCTGCCGGCAGGCCTACGCACACATCGTTTTTCGGTACTCCGCCGTCTGTGCTCCCTTTCCCCCTCCAGCCGTCTCTTCTCTCCTCGTCTCTTTCGCTCTTTCGTCTCCGGTCCCCTTCTACGTCGCTAGCCACAGTTCGCAGGGCGTCGCACGCAGGGCGGTACCGATGCCCTTTCGACCTCCCGCGGTCATCCAGAGTACGCAAGAGTGCTTCCGTTGCGCGACCATCTCATTGTCGATTCTCACGTCCGCTACATCGTTACGAACATTTACGCTCGAAACTCTTCTCTCCGTGCGACCGTCGTCCTTTCGGAACACTTTCCTTTTTCCTCTCGCGTCGCACACGTGTCATTTCGCATCGAAGATACCGAAGAAGAAAGATCCAACGGATCCAACGGAAAGCGATCAAACGATTTGACCGTTACGTTTCCATTTTTGCCGCGCTTTCCTGTGCTAGTGTGTGTCCGTGTACGTGCGTGGATCCTTGCACACCCACGTGCGTCTGTTTTGAGTATCGAAGTGTCACTGATTGCTGGCAAACGACCGACCCAGCCGGCAAAACGCATCTAGTCACGCGTTCGCTACCAAAGCAAACGAAGCTCGTGCTACGACCTTCGTCGACCGAGCATCGTTTCGAGAATTATTTACTGCGAAGGAGAAGACGAAGAGAGAAACTATCGTGTGGGTCGAGACACATCTGTTCCGACCGGAAGACTGCTTACCGACGCGTACATCGATCGCCAGAAACAAAGGATCGCTACCAAACGCCCACTTATTCATCCAAAGAATACAGTTTCGTGTCTCGTCAATTATGAACAACGTTGGTGCGCGAATCGTGTGACGTTGCGGAGATGGATTGCCGACTACGATCAAATCTCTAACAGTATCACCGAGGATGTCGTAGAGACGTTATCGCACGTTACTTCAGTGTGCGTGAGACCGTGTGTGCGTGTACCACTCGATACGAAGGAGACAACGGATTAAGAGGTTAGGATGCCGCAGTGCGCCGTGGCTACGTGCCGCAACAGTCATCGTCGAACCCGCGGTCGTCGTATCCGCTACCATCGATTCCCCCAGATACCGGAAGTGCGTTCACGATGGGTGCGCGCGTGCGGTCGCGTGCCCCTCTCGAACGGCGAGATACCGTTCAACATACAAACTGCTCGTATATGCTCCCTCCACTTTACGAACGATTCTTACGAGAAGGATATGGAGCACCTTGTGCTCGGTCTTCCCGTGCGCAGTAGGCTGCGTCGTGGTGCTGTACCGACGATCGGCGTGCCGGTGAACGTGCAGCCGGTCACCAAGATGCTGGTCGAGGACGCGAAGCGCTCCCTACTCAAGGTCACCCATGCTAAAATGCTAACCGGCCAGAAAGTGATCGGCAACAACGGTCTGCCTGACAGTAAGCAGCAGCACCATCAGCCGGCCGCGGAAAGGCGGCAGCAGCAGCAGCACCACCACCACCAATACCAACAACGTGCCAAGAGTGGCAATCAAGTGAACCAGGAGCAAAAGATGGCGGGCATCGACGTACTGCTTGCCCTCGGACTCAAACCCGCGCCACGGTGAGTCGTTTTCACTCGGTCCAAACAATTGCGTTCTCAATAAAGAATTCGAGGACGAATCTGGTACCGGAAGTGATAAGATTCTCTTTCCTTATCTATCGGATTATTCCGTTTTTCTTTCGTATTCCTCGAATAGACATTACGACTATTATCACTGGAACATCTTTTATTCCTCCTTCGAAAATTTAATGGAGATTTTGAGAAGTTTTTGGATTGGAAGTTTAAATATCCTGCTTTTTGGGGTTTCTAAGTCAAGAATTTTATGGTAAAGTGATCGTTTATGGTCGAAGCTTACTCAATCGAGTCGATAAACATGGACTGCTCGATCGGAATGGAAACGTTCGAGATTATGATGTTTAGCGAGCGCGGCAACACCACGAAGACCTTCGGCGCGACCTCTGGTGTAGGAACGACGCATTGATCCACACTCTCGGATCACTCGAAACTCTCGTCGTTTTCTCTCGGTGTAGAGCAACAGAAACTATAGCACCGCGGAGAAACTCGATGGCTCGGGTTTCCACGGTTTCTTCTTCAGGCCTGTAGTTTCAAGGTCACGCCTCAAGGTCGCGCGTCACCTCTCGACGAAATATCGATACCCGCGTTCGATTCCACGATAATCGATCGATTCGATATTTCTGCGATAATTTTCTACCATGCATACAGATACGAATTTTCAATTCCCAACGGCAGAATGAAAATTAACGCTGCGTAATGAGCGACATGATAGTTACATAATTTTTTACGTGCACAAAATAGCTATTACATGATTACAGTTAGGAAGGTCTCGTTAATTTTTCTGCGGCAATGCGATTCGATCGCGAGCCTGTTGCTGCAGGAAGGAGAGTACGAGACTGTGTTCCTGCAATTTCGTTTCGAGGTCATTATAAAAATTAATATTTCGATCGTTTTTTTTAATTAAACGAAGAATTTTTAATCGAAATCCTCGAGACGAACGGTTAATACATCTAAATTCACGAGAAAATCTCGCAATTACCAGCGAGATTCGTTATCGCACTTACAAGCATGAACGTAAGAGTACACTGTACGTATACTCGGTAGAGCGGCGGAGGCTACGTAGGTGAGCGAATTGGAGAACGCGTGAAAGACACGGAGGAACGTCTTTCTATGTACACCACGGTCTACCATCCCGCGTTGACCAATGAAATCCTACATCTTTATCATTTCCCCGACGCACGTGCAGATAATGCAGATAATTCTTCAACATCTGTCTTCGTTTTAAACTCTTCTTCGACGTCTTACCCCCTCCAGTTGTATGCTCTCATCCTTTTCGTCTCTTTGTTTTTTATGTTGCAGCCGGCCCATTGATAAAAGTACTTTTGTTTTTATAAACAGATAATTCGTATCTACTGGAATTTCATTTTACGCACATTTGTTGATTCTTTTTCTTATTTTCCTCACGCCGAAGAAATAGAGATTGCATAAAATGTATTCCCTTTTTTTTTATTATTATTATTTTGGTTCGATGGGATTTTTATTTTTTTCAGTTTTTCTTTTTCCTTTCTCTCCTTTTTCAAAACAGGAGGGTACATTGTAGGCTAATCTAAAAGTCGAAGAGCGCTCCAGTGTTGAGAACCAAGGACACGAACAGTCCGTTATCGATGCTGAGAATCGTTATCGGTTGGGTCACGATCCAAAATACCGATACGTGTAAATACCTCTGGGTCTCTCGTAAAACATTCTCTACTATATTTTACCTTAAACCTTCCACACGTACCATAACATCAGCCATTACACGTAAATCTATTCGCAAATCTGATATCACCAAGGACGTGTATCTATTTTCTCCTTCTCAATGTCAGCTTCTTTCGTTTCAGCGTTATTTAATTGGGTAATTTCTAATTCGCTAATTCCTCCTCAGCTGAACACGGTATTACGTAAACGAGGTTCACCGGCTAAAAATAAATTTAACAATGTACCAAAATAACATATACCTGTTCTAACATTCGCATAATCCACTGAAAAATTGTAACCATTTTTAAATTCCCAACGACGTGTCCAAACGAAATTTCATGATTCTTTAATGGTCGGTTCGATCCATGCCAGTGGCGTGGATCGCGAGAAATAGGTGGAAAGAGGTGGAAAGAGCCGGCATAGTTCACAGGATGACCCGGTGAAATGGTAGAGTGTCGAAAATCGGTCGGTTGGACAGAGCGAGAGAACGATCGGCGACGATCCGACCATCTTTGGTGCACAAACAGTCGACCAGGGTCGGCTCCGCGACGGCGATTTGACCTACGAGCGACCTCGGGCCGAGAATCGACCGTCCTCCTTTCGTCATTCCACCTCGTGATATATCGTCGTTTCTCGTAGAACGCCGCGTGATCTTATGTGGAAAAGGCGCAGAACCGGGCACGAGTTTCACGGCTATCTTCGTCTCGGTCTGTCTGCACGTCCTTGGGCGTGCAAGGTTCGTCCGAGGAACCATTTGCATCATGGTCCTCCAACGGGACACGTGACTGGTTTCGGGAATTCCAACGCGGCCAGAGCGATTTTTATTACCGTTCATCCTCTTAAATTAAACACCGCTGTACCCGCGCGCCGAGCACTGCATTTTGCAATTTCAACGACCGAAAACATTAATGACCCCTCTACGATCGTTATCTGTTCGCTGATATTTTCAAAGGCACGCACAAGTACGTTCACCTCATTATCGCGCGACTGTGGCGACACGTTTTAATTTCGTTACTGGATTAACGCGCCTCGCGTATACGCTGTACCAGCGTGGCATTTCTTGTAGCCAGTTGCCTCTAAGCCGAGGCCATTCTTTTTTCTTCGCCATGGAATTTGAAGAATCGATCGTTTACGCGAAATTAACCGTCGCTTTTTACGCGAAGGTAGCTGCGATGCCCGAGTGGTCTTAACGGCGTAGCATTGATAGTACAGTGTCGCCGCGCGCGACGTTGCGGCGTATTTCGGAAACTCGACGGTCGACGATACTACGGGCGGCCGGATATTTTTTCTAACCTGTATCTGTTGGTTTATCGCGCACCGCGGAGGCGAGTCGAATTTTTTGCTCTTGTTTGCTCGGATCGACAAGAAAAACACGAAAATTCGACCGAAATCGTACGACAGCTATTGACGTGGGCGATAACGGAACTTTGGACTAGTCTAGACCTGGCTTAATCTAATTCGACCTTTGACCGATGCAGCAGCGCTCGAGAAAGGCCTTCGCGGTCAGGGACAAGATGACCGGCTGGTTTCTGGCAAATGCACCTAACCTTGCCAGCCTATCTCCCGAAATTCGAGTCGCAGCGTCCTTTTCGACCGGCCATCTCGCGGCAGTTTCTTCGACCAACCGCTCGACTCACTCGGCGTTAAAAAATTCATACGCCAGAGCCCTCTATATATACTTCTCTCTCAGTCGATTATCCTTACAGTCTCCGATCGCAATTTAAAAACAATTCGAAATAATTTCCTGGCACATCCAACCTCTCGTAGTCTTTTGTTCCTTCCTCCTATTCCAATCCAAAATGGCGACTGATTAGCCACGAAAGGTAAGACGGTTGGCCAGTGTTCTTTTAAGGGCACGAGATCCTTCCGAGGGAAGGAGAGACTCAGGCTCGACTTGGTTTCGAGGAAAGTTTCGCGTAACCTCCACGCGCGCGGTTCACCAACGCGTTCGAGAACGTCCTTGGCGCTCAGGGACACCTCGAGCAGGCGAGAACGCTCCTCCGATCGTCAGCGTCCGCGAATTAGGTCGAGAGGAACGTAAGCGGGGCGGGAGAGCACGTTTTCTCGTAACCGTTCGATGTCAATAATAATAGCGCGAGTCTCACTGGCATCGAGGTTTCCTCCTTCGTTTCCTCGCCATCTCGGTATCCTCTGCTTCCTCCGTGGTGTCTTCCGGAAATTCCTGGTACATTGGGTGATGTCAATTTACTAAAATTGGATACGACGTGCCAACCGATAGAAACTCGCATCACGATTTTACGATCGTTGCTTCGTAATTGTACATCGGTGCTCGCTTAATTGTCGCATCGGATTTTGCCCGCTTAACTGTCACGCCTTTATCCCGACCAGTTCTCGGAACTTTCTCCTATTTTATTTACTATAAATCTTTCTCCTCGAGATAATACCCGGTTAACTATCGCGACACAAGCGGGGAGTGCGACAGTTAAACGAGCAGCACGAATAGTAGCGGTATATCCTGAAAAAATCTGTTTGAGATTATATATATACGTATAGCTTTGGGTTTTGCTATAGTCTGGTGTATAAAGCTGGCAAGCCTATGTTTATATGTTTTTAAATGGATAGTAGGAATATTTATAACAAAAACTTGTATCGGTTTTTAGCCTTCCTAATATTTGGATAGAATTCTTAGAGAACGAAGAGAAGAACCGAAAGTAGGCTAAACTTGAATTGTCTCTCTTTATTATTTTACCTTCCCTAACCTCAATGTTGTAAAATGGACCGACCGAAGCGCGGTTCCACGATGAAGGTCGAAATTGTTCTTTTCCCCCTTTTTTTTTTTTCCGGCGTGAAAGTCTTTCCGATATGCTCGAGAGCGAGAAAGAAGAGTCTCCCTCGTAACCATTCGATGTCAATAATAATAGCGACTTCGACAGTGCAGAGGTTTCCTTCTTCGTATTCTTCCCCCACTAGCGTCGCGAAGTCGACCTTTCCGGCGTGTCTTTCCGCGGACTATGTGTTGCTTACGTCGGCTTGTACCGTGTTATTATTGCTCCAATTTACAATTTTAAAATATACATCTGTTTTGTACATGTATCTTTTATATCCATGCATGTATTATTTATTTATCTTATAAATCACAAAATAGGTGGAAATATGACAGTTTGTTTATTCGAAATCTTATTAAATATTGCGGCCATATTGGAATGTTATCGTCCGGTTTATTATATTTCATCTATATGTACAGTCTGCTACTTCCTTACGGGTACAGCCAGGTTGCTGACTTTGGCGAACGAGTGCAACCGACTCTGACGATTTATTTTTCCTCGTGTTGCGTATAATCCGTCTCCCGTGTACATCAACGAGAGGTACTAGTATTATCGTAATAATTACAGCTATTAAGGAACGCGACTACGAGGAAAATTTTTTCCATAAATTTATCAAGACGTTTCCTCTTTTCGCATCGTAAGGATTACAAATTCATTAGCATTCGCAGTACCGATGAATATATCCGGAGGAGATGTACCCGAGGAACTAGAAGTTTCCACGCAGGGCTGTTATTAATTTTTAATTTTACGCTGTTTGGACGTATGGAGGAAGAATGTAGGAAAAATTCTATTTTAAGTGGAAATATCGCGTCTTAATCGCGCACGCAAACGACAATGTTTGAATAGGACCATAACAGCAGCAACAACCTCGAATAAAACAGGGAGGTAGTAGAGGACAGTAGGAGGAGACGGAGGACGAAAGCGCGCGCTCGGTCGCAAAGAAGAAGTAGGACGCCGCTGCAAGGTCCCCTGGCAAGCGTTTAACCTAACCTAACCTAGCCCAATCTAGGCGCGGACGCACACGCGCACGCTTCTATCTGCTTGCCCCCCTCTAGCCACCGCATTAACCGCGGCAACCCCACCTAAGCCGGTCGACCTGCTGCACTCCGCTCTCTCCCTCTTGCCATCTCTCTTTCTCTTTTGCTATATCTTCACGTTTCTACTACGATCTGTCTTTGTCGTTTGGACTTCTGTTCGCACTCGACGGTATTCGCGGTACTCGCGCGACTCATAGTCGGTTAGACGTCCTTCGTCTAACCGTAAATGCGCGAAAACAGGCTCCGCGTTCGAGGAGTGTGTATACGCTAGCGGTTCTTGCACGGTCATAGAACTTTCGTCCGTGAAACGTGGTAGTGGCTTTAGAAGCTGCTTCGGAGAAAGCGATGAAAAGGGTTACGCGATTCCAGTCACCGGCTTACCAACCGCGGTAACCGTACTCGAACTTCACTCGTTTCGCGACCCGCAATGCGAGTTCTCTCGTGTCGAAAGGATTCTTTTTCTTCACGATAGACGAATGACCTTTCATGACCTTTGCCGTTTTACCACCCGTTGTAAAGGAATCGTCGTGTTGCGATAGTGAGTGGCAAGTGGCGAGTGTCTCGGGCAAAGACGCGAAGCGCGGACGATTGGCTGCGATCGGCTCCGATCGACTACGTCCGGCTATCTCCGGGGGAGGGGGGCCGAAGAAAGAAAGGATCGTCGTGACCGGCGAGCGGCAACGCTCGGTGAAAAGTGCAAGTGGAGTGTGAACGGTGCATGCGACGTGTGTTCATGCCACTTGGTTCCTGTGTCAACGGTTTCTCGTAGCGAGAGCTGATTTTTTTCGCGGGTGTACGCCGCTCGATTCCTCGTGAACCTACCTCTCGATCTGGAGGCTTACTTTCGTGAAGATGTAACAATCTGCTGCTCAACTTTTCCGATATATACGTCTAACGTACGTAGATTAACGCTTTACGTATAAAAGTCTAATTTACGCGTAGGTTAGGGCACATAAATCCATGTACCGATTTCAGGTGTTTCGTAAAGTTTGAAGGAGTTATATCAGTTTGACAGTTCACTGAAAATTTTCAAGCCTTTGTTTCGTGTTTTACCTCGCTCTGCGAGCAAAACAAACTACGAAACAATTGCAACGTTAACTCTATCGATTGTTTTCTTTCCTTTGACATCTTAATTGTGAAAGTTGCCATCTCGTGACCGATATAGGAACCAGTTACAGCTCGTGTTTCATCTTGATTCGTGACAGTGATTACCATACTGGTTCGAGGAAAATGCTAGTTGCATGGAGTTATTTAAAGAAAATTTTAATTTTGCTTTTGTGTCACATTTTCGTTCCTGTGATGTACAATGCGGTAACGTCCTATGGTTTCTTCGAAATTTACTATATTCTCTGTGAAAGTACACGGTTCGTTCAACTTTCAGTGCAAGCAGTTCGTGATTAGTTTTAATGCGTTTGCTTAAAAAAGGCGTTTCCATAACCTCAATACTTTTCGTAAATCCGTAACATCGATAGTATTCTCTCCGTGACCTCGATTATGCGATCGATATTAATCCTGTCGTTATTCTCTTTTGCATCGACTGTGTGAAAACGGTTGGTAAGGGGGGAAGGCTTAACATTACAACACATACCGCTATTTTATCCGTTCGTTGCGTTAAATTAACATCGAAATTAATGCCAGCGATTGTATCGGGGTGGTGTTTATGTTCCTTCTTTCCTGGGGACGCGGCTTTTTCTAGTTTTAACGCTTGTTCGTTCAGCCAGAAGATTTCAATTACCGTTTGCCGGCCGGTTTCGCTTTCTCCTTCGCTTTCGCTATCGCTACAACTAAACAACTCTACGGTCTATTACTGTTTCGCGAGGCCAAGGAAAGCGTGAAAGGTATGACACCCCAACGAAATACGAATCCTTTAATCAGTGCAGTACAACGTGGTTTGCCGTCCGTTTCCCCACTGTATCAGCGTTTCCTAATAAATTCTTTACAATTATTCCGACAAATTTTTTTCAATATTTCAAATGGAACATTTAACGTTGGCAACCATGACAGTGTATAGTAACATTCTAGTGACACGAAGTAAGTATATCACCGAACTTAACATGAGTTGTTGAGTACTTGGAACTGAATTTTGGAAAATATCGTCGGCGAAATATTTGAGGTTGGAAGTGAATTATAGGTTATGTTAATTTTTTTTATTTATTTTCTGCTATTATACAGTATTAATGATCAGACGATAAAATATTTTGTGCATCTATTTCCGTGTTAGGAAAGAATTTTGTTTTACGAGGATTTTTTAACGTGATTTCTGAAATCATTAAGGTTAGGTTTACATTTGGTCACTACTATTTCGAAAACGAACCAGGCTTGCATTTAATATTAGATCGGTAGGATACTATTCATAGGTGACGTTTATGATTGTTTCAAGTACACTAGAAAATTTATAGTATCATTTTGCACGGGTAATTGTTAAAGCGAACGTTATCTGATTATTGGCGGGTCCACGAATACTGAAAACGAAAGTCAATACGGCCAGTAACCACCTGTTACATTCTGCCTGGAAAAAAAGAATGCATGAGAAAATAACAGTAAAATAAGTGCCATGACCTGAATCATATTTTCGAATTCCTGACACATTAGGATGCATTATTTACATATTTTACTAACAAAAATACAATCTAGGGAATTTTTATACGACATCGAGAGCGTGTTACTACAGTAATTGTTTCTCGAAGAATCCTAGTTATAAAAATTAAAAAGTGACCAGAAGTGATAAAATTAAAGTAATTACAACTAAATAGTTAACTAACAACGCTCCAAAATTTGTTTAAATTACTATTAACAACAATTACAACTTATAACCCCAAACTTAGCTGCGTTTATTAAAAAATTTAGTAACGTAATTTATACAATGTATTTTTGTTTTGCACTAGAATGTTTAACCGCTTGAAAATCGTTTTAAATTCGTATTTTTTATTCGTACATTGAAGATGCGTAGATAGAGATGCAATTGCAGGCGTTAATAGAATTTTTAATCATTTGTTTTCATCCTTGAATTTTGTTTACGCGTGTAGAAATCGCAACAAAAATATTTGTTGTGTCAATAATAAAATTACGGTTAAGGTAACAGCGTGCGAGATGATTAGACAAATTAGAATTAGCGGTAATCCTTTTATTCCGATCGAAAGTCTCGAAGACTCGAGGAAGAGTTCGAGGGCTCTTCAGAATTGGTACCGCGAAACCTATATCCGCGTCTATAAAGTGCAGTGAACGCGAGCGGGTGCAACGAACTTCGTTTTCCCCCTCTTTTGTCTTCTCTTTCTACCGCCCTGTCTCCCTCTCTCGCGTGCAATTTCCCCCTCTAAGGCCTCTTCCCCTCTTGCAAGTAAGCACACAAGCATCGCGTCTCTCGTACCAAACCAGACACAGGCGTAGCCTCGAATTTTGGACGCTTGTACGATCGTATTTCATCTGTTCTTACAATGTTTATTTCTCGTTTAGCGATCCGTCCTTTGACGTCGAGCGACGCTACTAGTGATTTTGTAGTTTTGATGGCTGGCGCTAGATGGCACTGTTGCTGCTATTCTTTTAATATTATAAAAGAATATTTCCTATTCTTGACGCGAGTAGTCTTCTTCACGCTTTCCTTTATGATTCAATTAACTATTCATGATATTATACTTTTATAATAGTAATATTTCTAAGGATAGTAATAGTAATACTTGTAAAACTGTAAATAGTGACATATTTGAAAGTAAAAGTACCACTATTTAGGTTAAGTGTATGTACTTTGAATTTTTCGAAATTATGATTTTTTTTTTCAATTTGAATTAAATATAAATACGTTATTGAAATACCTCTAAGGCAGAGTGGCATAAGGTTGCAAATTACCACTATGCAACTTTTGATCTGCAATCTTCTATTGTTACGCGCGAGAAAGTTGAAGAAAGGACAGAAACATGTAACAAGAGTAGTTTTCTAGAAATAAGTATGTTAACGCTCACTTTTATCGTATTTATTAATTCTCTTTATATAAGAGGTCCTCGTTCAAATAATTTGGAATTCATATGCGATTAATTTGCATACTAGCTATTAAATATCATATTAATCAAAATTTTATATCGCATCATAAAAACTGTAAGGATGTCATTATTCCGTTGAACATATTTGGAACCACATGAACATTTTATCACGCACACTTCCTCATCTATTAGGTTCATAATTTAATGCCGATAAATATTTTATCACGCAGACTTTCCCACCTATTAGATTCGTGATTTAATACCCAAATATATTTTTGAGAAACAGAGACCTCTAGCCTGCGTGAAACTTTCCATTTTTCATATCTGTTTGTTTTGTTTGCTTTAGAGCTATAATCATAACCTAAATCTCCTCCGTGTTACTATCTTCGCCAACCACCGTAACAAATTTTTTATAACCATTCAAATTTTATTACAACACCTCTCCGTTGTAATTACAGTAAAAATAATCACGTATAAATATAATATTAAAATACCTCGAAGTTCATAGTTCACTATACTTAGTTGCCTATCATCGATAAAAAATCCATGGTTAACTCTCTACGTTACCAAGATATTTAAAACTCTATAAACACTCGCAATAAATAAAAATAGACGCTATTAAATGGCACGTATATGATGTACAAATAATTTCGATTTGTTCGGGTAAGGAACAGGTAAATGTGAAAGATACGTAAACACGGTGGAATTCGTGTTACGTGGTAAGGTAACTTACTAACTTATCGATAATTCATATATCGATGTTTTCCAAGATACGAGAAGAGAGGAACAGTGAGGATGCGATTTAAATTTACTAGTACTACAGCTATATTTTTTGCATAACTACTCGTAAATCGTAGAGAGTAGATACGCTCCTGCGGAGGAGCGGTCTCTCTTGGAAGCAGGCAGTGGAGCGCATGGGAGGCGCGAAAGCGTTAACCCCACTGTGTGGTCACCTTCTATTCTAGTGCGCGTGTAAGCGTGCCTCTTGCTGAGGGTAAACGCAAAACGGCCATGCACGCGTTGCGAAGACCACCGTGGGTCATCTTCGTCGTGGGAGCAACCCCACTTTCGACGCGCTCATCCGCGTCCGAATATCGATCGACGGCACCGGAGTCAGAAATGCTTCATAGATTTATGTTATAGATTTTACGTGAATCGGGAACGCAGTTTATCGTTTTGAGGTTATGTTGTTGGGCCAATTGTACCAGAGGAATTCTGTTTTTATTTGTAACGTCATTAAACAGGTGGTACGGAGATGGGAAACTCGGTCGTGTAACGCTGATGTTATTTAAAATATTTATACAGTTACATTTTGGATAATGGGTCTTAAAATATGAAAATCGTGTTATACGTATGCATATATCCGATACTAAGGTATGTGATGCTATAATGCTGTAATAGCGTATGTTGTACAGGATACATTATGTGGCAGGTATAAGTGCTATGAATTAAACATTACATTATCAATAGGAGAAATGCGCTCACTCCATCTGGAAGAAATGATTAGGTCTATCTTCCTATAATTAATTCATGGATAATATAATGCAAGAACACATTTTACCTATTTCTAATTTCTACAGATAAGGTTAAGTCTCGGTTGTCTATGAATGGCACATATAATTATATATACGTTTAGGAAAAGCATAAACAAATTTAAGATAAATGTGAAGTACACTTTGATCATTAAATAACTAGTATAATTAGTTGTTAATTGCAAATAATATTTGTATACATAATTGTTAAACTTAACTTGGAATTATAGGTTTTTATCTCCATTATCTTTTATCTTTTTTGAACGTTACAATAATTTATAGTTAAATACAAAATAGTTTTAGAATTTATACTCCTATATGATATTTGATAATTAATAAAATATTGCAATAATTTAATAATTCTAAAATTATTATTATATTTCTATACCAGAAAATGTATATTACTTTATTTGGTGTAATTCATAAATATTAGTTATAAAGTTAAAAAATTGGATAGATTTTTAATAAAAATTTTATTTAACGCTCTTGAACAGGTGTCAGTACATTTTTATCTGTAATGTATGTATACTTAGTTCGGCTAGGTTATCACTCAAGTTAGGTTAGGTTAGATTCGGTTAGGTTATGTTATGTTATTACTCAATATCTTTTAATTCGTCTTCAATTTACTTCAGTTTATTTATAATATGATTAAAAAATTTTGAATAAATGTATTTCTATAAAAGTTAATGTTTAATAAAGATAATTTATTGAAGTAAATCTCTGACGTTCGCGTTATATAATGAAAATAGTACATTTGTTGGACTCACCTAAGAATCCTTTATGCAACACGGCTAATTAAAGTGTTATTTCAAATGTATAACCGATATGTATACACGGTGTCGCGAAAATGATAATATAGAGGCATACCAGATGTTTTCCATTGAACGTCCTTGGACTTAGTGACAACTATTTTCCATCCAAGGTCAAAAGAAACTTTACAAAGCAGTCTTATCAATTTATCAGTACCATCGTTGCAAACCGGATGTTTACAATCCGAATAATCTTCTAATGAATAATACATCACTTCTCTTCTATAATCAATTTCAAATATTTAAACAATTTTAGCATGTAAAAAAAAAGTCAATAAATTATACTCATCGTATAAATCTGATATTCACTTACTTCTTTTTTTAACTACAATGTTAACGGAAAACAAAAAAAAAAAAAAAATGAAGGAAAAACTATGACAAGAAACATATAAAAGTATTATTTAGCAAGCCAAGTCTATCGAGTAGTACAAGGCCAACGGCATAAGCTATTCGAAGGGCACAGAGAATGCTTATTCATTCGAGAAAAAACATTTGTTTGCAGTTTGAACAAGATGCATGCAATGGAAGGTGCGGCTGGAAACGGGAAGAAGGTGGACTCGGCCGAAAAGACGAGGGATGACGAATCGTCGAGGGCCTCGCCGAAGGTTCCTCAAAATCAGCAGAATGGGGCAGCGCTGCCGGAGGAGACTGCAGCAGCTCCGGCTACTATCGAGTGTCTTCGGTCCGCGTCGATAAAGAAGGAACCTCTCTGCGATTCGGAACCGGAAGCGGCGAGCAAGAGCCTGTCGGCGGAAGCAGCGCAGCAGAAACCCGTAACATCGCGTTCCACTAAATCGGCAACGGAGGGCAGCAGGAAACGAAAGTCAACGGATGGACAGTTGTCTTCAAATGGAAATTCTACGCCGAAGAAATTTTGTATGGAGCAGAGGGAACAGTATATCTCGTCTCTCGTCGGCTGTGAGAAAGTTACCGCGGAGGAACTTGCTGCGAGGGCTGACCAACTTCGTGCCGAAGTTCAGGTATTTTTTTTTTTTCTTGAATTAAAATATGTAACTCGCTTTTGTTTTATAACGTTTATTTAAACTTCTAATTTATTTCTTTTTTTATTTTAGTGTTAAATAAAATATACTTTTTTTTAGTGGAGTTTCATTTGAGCATTGTTTACATTACCCAATTGTCAGCCAGATTTTGAAAGGATCATAAGGTATCCCAAAAATTTGGAAGAAGTTTCTAGCAAAATTTCATTATTACACTTAACTTTTTAATCATTTTTTAATATATACATAATCAGCGTTCGGTATATTATCTATTATATGTATCAATTGTATTAATATATATAATTAACATTAAATCTTATTGTACTAATAATTATCTGTAATAATTAAGAAAAATCAGATAATTGCTTTAAATGTTATTTAACATGTTATTTAACATAAGATAGCAATCTTGAACATCTACTGATTTTTATTTTTCAGAATGATTTACATTTTAAACAAATTTCACTGTCATGGTGAAAATACCACTTTATTCGTTTGTAACATTTTATTGTACTTGCATATTAATAAGAGGAACAAAAATAACTACATTAGCTAATTACAATTTATCCAGCAATATTAAATTCAATTTAGTTTAAATTATAATTTCAAAGTGCATCTGAAGCTCTTTAAAGATTTAAAATTTACTACATACCAGGAATAACAGGTGTTATCTAATATTAGGATAGTGTAATGTCCAAGTGTATTTTAGGTACTTAATTATTTCCGTTCTCATTTTTTGCGCACAGGCCCTAGACGAGTTAGCACGTGCCAAAGAAATGGAATGGAACGAGATCTTGAGCATGAGAAAGCTGAAGGAGGAAGCGTACCTGAGAATCGAGAGAAGGAGGCAAGTTATGGGATTCATGGAGGGCAACGGACAGCTAGCGGACACATTGCCACCAGCAAGTTTGGCGCTGGGCCCTGAATGGGAAAGCAGCGGTAACACCACTCCCGTATCCAAAGAAAAACTGAGCTTTGGCTCGAAGGAAGATCTGCCTGAAGAAAGTTCTCAGGATTCACCGGCGTTTAAAAAGGAAAAGGGCACGAAACAGGGCTCGCAACGTCAATCGACGCCACCCAAACAAGGTGGAGAGAATGGGCGAAAACAGACTGAAGCGCTTAGCCCAGAGAATAGACAAATTGGCGAAGGCCGTCAAGGTGCCATTGTCGATGTTAGGTCTATTATTGCTGATTACAGACTGAGGCATCCTGAAACGGTACCACGGAGGTGAGCGTGCGATATCAGTATGAGTCAGTAAAGTACACTACATTAACTGTTCCATCATTGCTAAATAGGTGAAACGTATGTGTTATAAGATATATATAAAGCAAGCTACACGCGCTTTTGTTACGCAACAGGTAGTTAGATATTTAAACCATTATTTCAGTATTCATCTGAATAATTTAATAACTTCTTACTCTTCAATTACTCACTTGTTTCTGTTTTTAATATGTAATATTTAATATGTATATTTTAATTACATTTATTTATGTATAATTTGTTCTGTGTACAAGTTGTATAAAGTGTACAACTTTTACTTCATATTTTATGTTTAAGCAAGGTGTAACTTGCAAATGTATTGTACTATTTTTATTTTATTATATTGTTTCCCTTTTAAAGAATTTAAAATATTAATAAAATAAATTCTAAATATAGAAATTTAAATTTAATATATATTTTTAAGAATGGGTTTATGAGCCATTAAAAATTTAGTTTATTTTTATAAGCATAATGTAACCAAAATTTATAAAATTTATATGCGTTTGATTGTTCCAGGGGTCGAAGAATGAGAAATTCGGTAAATGTTGGCCTTGGAGCTGGTGGAGCTATGGTTGAAACAGGGCACAATGTTGATTCAAGGCCATCTAGCACAGACTCTTGTAAAAGCAACTCAAATACAGTTGATCCTAATAATTCCATGAGCTTTAAGGACGTGCTTGTGCAGTTTGCTAAATTAAGCCAACAACAAGGTATGTTGAAGTAATCTTGAAAAATTAATATTAGAAATAAATTTTCTATAATTTAAGCTTTGCTTTCCTGTTAGTTAAATCTGCAAGCAAGTCCTAAGAACTAAATTTTTTATAATTCAAAGATGTAGGTGTATTTTTCTATTCTTTTTTTAGTTTAACTCAAGATACAGAAATAAAATTAATAATGAAATAAGTACAATTACAATTTCTTACTTCCTACAATTGCTTTAACGACTATACTATTATATAGAAGACTAGAAAAGTTCCTTGACACTGAAAAATAAAGAATAATGTAAATAGAATAACACCACTCTTCTACACTGCGGAAAAATTGTTTTAAAAGAGTTTTAATTCCGAGTTAAGAAATTAATTCTTTAATAAATTTTAAGTATCGAAAAAATAACTAATTTTTTTTTTATGTAAAATTGTTACAGGTGAACCTGTAAAAACGCCTCAAAATTATCCGGATGTGACGCTTCATCCTGTTGCACCATCTCCGGCACCACAAAATACCCCACCTCAACAGAGTGGTTCGTTGCTTCATGGAATTCTCACGAAATCACAATCTCCAAGACCTACTACTTTTTCACCTACTTTAGCTAGATTACTCACCGCACCTGAAAGAGAAAGGAATGCACCAACAGCCGCGTCCATGCCACAGCAAAGTGCGGCAACCCAGCACCTTTTGCAGACATATCAAGGCTCTAATCCGGTTTCTATCAGTGACCTCCTATCTTCTTCCAAGGTATTTTTTTTTTCACAAATGAAACATAATTTGTATTACATTAGTTTAATAAATTAATAATAGCAATATTATTTACCTTTGTATTATATACATGTAGGCTCGAACTGAAATAACGATAACACCAGTCATCAACACTCCGGTTCAATCTCATGTTGTAAGTGATAAATAAAGTAATAATAATAATGATAATAATTTATTTTTAAATATAATTTTTTATCATTCAAGTTAAATTTATGTATAAATATTTCATGGTTTTGTTTATAGGATGATGTTGAAGAAGAATCAGCAGTAATTGAAGATAGAGAAACTCGTATTTCTTCAGGCGGTAGGGATGCTAGAGAGGATAGAGACAGTCCGCCACGATGCCAAGGATGTCACGAACGTGTAGCTCAGTTCGTATGTGCTGGCTGTGGTCATCAGTGGTACTGTAGTCGCGAATGCCAAGTAAGATGAAATTCACTTGTGTTGAATTTTTAATTAATTTCGTTCATAAAGTAAAATGATTATATTATATTATACTAATTACCAAAATAATAAAAAAATTTTAGGTTGCTGCGTGGGACGAACACTCAGAAGTGTGTTCTGGTTAAGGGACGAGCACGTATTAATCTAAACCTCGTACTCGTTGTATCAAGTTACATACCCTTTCAACTGAGAATGAATCTAGTCAAAAAAGAACGGCCAAGAATATAACGCGTTTTGAGTACGATAAGAGGAAAGGTGGAACATTAAGAGAGCAGTGTATATTTTTAAGGACTTTCAAATATGTTTAATCTGTAAAAAATAAGTTTTGTTTCATAAAAAAGAGAATCGCAAAGATAACGGCGTTTCTTGTAAGAGATGAGTATTTACGATGAGAGTGAAAATATGAAACTCCGGGTATTTCGACAAGATTAGGATTCAAGTTGAAACGATCGTTGCTTCACTGTAATCACCGCGTTGCTTTTATTCGTTATCAGTACTGAACGATCGTGAGTCTTCATTGAGACAAATAGAGAGTATTAACCCTGCTGAAATTAAGCATTTAACGTGTATCTTCCAAAGGACAAACTGTTTGTGAGATTCCTAATGTAATAGGAATTCTTGATGGATATAAACATTCGTAACAACTTCGTGTATCAGATACTTTTTTTTAGATTTTAACCAATGCATGACGTACGATGTACGCTAGTCGAAAATTTTCAACTTTTTCCAAACAAAAAAAGAAAAAAAAAACGAAACAAGCCAGAAATAGCTGGTATGTGCGCTTGTAATGAGGAACAAAGCACAAAACTGTGTCTCGCGATGCTGTACATAATTTTATACGTGTTAGCAGGGTTGTTCAGCGTCAAGTTTTTAAAAGTTGGTTAACCGTGTGCCATGCGTAAGATTCTTTTCATGGTCAGCTTTATGTGTTAAACAAATCTAAGTTGTAGATTATTTGAGTGTTTTTATAATCTCATCATTTTTGTTTCATTTCTCTATCTATTTTATTTTATTTTTTCCGTTTCTTTGTAACTGAGTCTTATTCGTTACATTAAAATAATATCGCATTTGATGACCAGAATGCGAGGTACACACGGATGTTACAGCCTTCTTATATATTTTGTCGTTCATTTAAGAAAAGCACGTACAATGCGTACCGAATACCATATTTTATACCACGTTTGTTACCAACGTATAAATTTAGATTTAACGAAATATTAGCTTAGTGTAGGTTTAAGCTACTTCTTTTTCCCTTCTTTCGCAACTTGTTCGTTGGTAACGTATTTGACACGTTCTGAGTTCACTTCTCTTTTCTTTTTTTTTTTTATTATAAAAAAAAATTAGCATGTTACCTAAACGACAATTGTCCCAGACATAATCTGTAGTCCAAAGTTCCTACAGGTACACGCAACATTATATATATTTTTCCCAATTATGAAGCAAACCAAAATAAAGTTTTTAATCGTACTTTCATGAATTTGTACTGTTTCTATAACCATTTACATATTAAAAATTTACCAATATTTTCATTTAGCTAAAATAAAAATAATAAGGTTATTTTTAATTTTTTTCCTAACATCTATAACTTTCCCAATTTTAGTTTCTTTAATCTTATCGTTTCTCTATTTTTAGTTTTTAATTTGAAGATTTGTAGTCCTGCTTTTATTTTTAGAAAATATATTATGTGAGTTATTTATATAAAAATTTCATACATTAAATAACAAAAAATTGTATAATTAATCAAATTGCATAAATAATGAATGTAAAATACCAATTTACATGGCTTTTGATGACTGCTACTGTAAGTTACTAAAAAGCTATTGGCGGCACTGCTACAGCGTTGTTATGAGAAGTAAAGTCGTGCGCGGCAAATTAAGCTTTCGAATTGTGCGAAATTTCTGATTGATAGAATGACGTTTCCTCAAGCTCATCAAATTGAATTGATAGCATTGGCAGAATTAGCAGGAATTTCAGCAGTTCCAGGAGTTTATCGGTAATAATTTATGAAATATATACGCATAACCTATACGACTGTATGTAAAAGCTTTAATAAGATAACCTTGTATATTATAAATGTCTTGACATTTCGTAATAAATATAATATTTATCTAAATGTATCAAGTGTAACATTTTTTTTCACGTTATAAATTCATTGAAATAATGCTATAAGCAAGTAAATAAATTTAAAAAGTGACGCATTTAACACATAATAATAAAAAATTGTATAGAACAAACATGCCAAAATTATTATGTGATCTTAAGAAATTGTTTTTTAGTATCATATTGGAACTTCTTGCACTTCAAATATCACCAGAAGATATATATATACTTTTAAAGCAAATATGTCCAGGATCAACAGAGAACCAAACTGTTGATAACATTGAAGAAGTATCTGATACGTAAACTACAAATTAGTATGTATGTACACATACTTGATTAATATTTATAAGACATCTTGTGAACATTTTATTAGTGTCATATTTTTACTCCATATTAAATCTCCAATAAGTTTCAAATGTTTTTCATAAAATAACAAAATTGTATAATTTAATTTAAAATACATTATAATTTACATACAATATTTAAGTTATTGACTAAAAGATATATGTATTTGAAGTCTTAACATAATATTTTATACAAGTATCTTCAATATTTTAAACATCCAGCTCGAGCCAATTTATCAGCCATTTCATTACCATAAATTCCAACATGACCATTAACATGATTCTGTAATATTGAAACATCAATTATATGTTATCTATAATTAATAAAATGAAAACACTAAATATTAATAAAATAATTTTGTAATATTACCCAAATTATATTTAAAGATTTTAAAGCTTCTTCCATTTCTAATAGTTCAATCTTATTTATAACTGGTTTATTAGCTGCAGTATTCCACCCATTAGCTTTCCATTTTGGCATCCAATTATTTATACAGGAAATAAGGAATTTTGAATCTGTATTAATCTTCAATTTTTTAATACCTGCCTTCTTTGCTTGTTTCGCAGCTATAGTTACAGCCTGAATTTCTGCCATATTATTAGTTGCTCGTCCAACAACTGCTTGTGATACATTTCTATAATCAACAGATTTAAACAAAAGCTCTACATGGAATAATTATTAGGTACTGGATATAATTAAAAAAAAATTGAAACATACAGAGGATGGTCATCACCAAACCAAACACCTATACCTGCTCGTGCAGTGGTACGACCATTTGAACTACATGCACCATCTGTATACACATTCACATAACCATCACTATCAATATTGAAACCTCCACTCTTTTCCTAAAAAATTAATAAATATAACAAGATAAATTTCTATAACTATATAAT
The DNA here is from genome assembly GCF_001483705.2 of Eufriesea mexicana. Taxonomy (NCBI): domain Eukaryota; kingdom Metazoa; phylum Arthropoda; class Insecta; order Hymenoptera; family Apidae; genus Eufriesea; species Eufriesea mexicana. The sequence continues at coordinate 287,264 of NW_016907894.1, read as the reverse complement.
GTTAAAATAATGTTAAAAATACTTACCCCATTTTCAATTTGTATAACCTTTGAGCATTCTTTTAAATCTGTCTTTTTTAATTTTTTTGCAAATGATGTTCCACTATCCATGTTTGAAGATTGATCATTTTGTAATTTTGATCTAAAACCATTTTTTAATTAAAGCATACTTTGTATGTTTCACATATTAAAATTATTATTATTTTATTATACCTTTTACCAAGTATAGATGTTGCATTTCTGTAGCTATTTTTTTTACCTGGATTTGTATATTCTTTAATGAAATTTTCAGCTTCTTCTTGAATATGAAATTTTTTATATTTGGCTCCAGTAAAATGGTCTACTTGTAGTTTACATTCATCCCTAATTGTTGAGAATATAAAAATATAGCTTTTATAGATAATTTATAATTTATAACATATATTTAATATAACATTATAAACAAAAATTTATTACCAAGTTTTGTAAATTCCAGGTTTACGACCTCTGGCTACTGCATAATATGCAGATGGCATTCTTTTTAATATATTGAGGAAAAAGCTAAATACCATCTATGTATTAATAATATTAATTAACTTTATATATGTGACAGTTTACTACAGTAATTGTAATTAAAAATGTTTACTATTTAATACCTACAAAGTACATACAACAATTTAAATAAGTATGAAAAATAATCTAAGATTGCATATAAACTATATTATAAAATATGTATACAAATATATATATTATAAAATATAGATATTAAGCCAAACAAGAAGTATGAATTTACACGATCCAAATGTCAGTAATATAATCGGTAAGAGACAAATCTAACCTTAAATATTTTCAGTTACAAACACAACATACCGCAAAAAAATATAAATTTTGTTTAGGGAAAGTTATAATGTATCATTTGAGAACAATTAATAACTAATCAACATTAATTGTAAAATAGTGGTTCGATATTAATTTCCAGTATATGTATATGTATATTTCAATAGAATCTACTTTCTCTCTTACAATATTTGAACTATCATATAATATTTTAATATTTAGTTTATTACATATGTGTCAAATGAACAAACACGTTTCTTTTTTTTAATTTAAATTTGAACTGTCCTCTTATTAAAATTTTATAATATTTCGTTTTCTTTTTTATATTTTTAATTTGTATTTTATTTATTTATGTATTAACGTAACTGTTTTGAAGTTCTATAACTAGTAACTTGTACATGGTTTAAACAAAATAGTTACTAATTACATGTTCGATACCAATATTATGTTATTGAATATTCAAAAAAATGTTTATACACAATATTGCGATCAATATTCTACTTATCGGAACTGAAAAAATATTTAATTCAGTCTAATTTCTACTGCCAAAGAGTATTGTGAATGTAAAGGATTATAATATTTTTTAAAGTCTATAATATATTCTAACATAATTATCCTAATTTCACAAGATAATATTTTATTTACTTCCTCTCAAATATTAATTGCCTTTTAATAGAATATTTAAAAAAATTTGTATTATAATTATATGCGTACGATGTAATAATTTTAATTCAAGAATAAGTATTACTTAAATATATTAGTTTTCTTATCATATACTTTTAATTTATTATATGATTTATTGAAGAAATAGAGATACTTATAACTTGATGTAGGGGATTCAGGTTAATGTATCAAAGAATGTACAATCTTAATTTTTATACCCTTCATAAAGATTTTTAGAGCGGTTTGTTGATTTATTCCCACTAGAGATTGATTTATTTATTATAACATGGCAAATTCAAAGGTATGTTTTCACAAAATTTTTAATATAATTATTAATATATATACATGTAAAGAAATGTTTTTCATTAGTTTAATTCTTATTATAAATGTATATATTTTTATTTGCTATTAGAAAAATAGTAGTTGGCTAATGTCATCATTTGATTGTGAACCTATTAAGAAAACACCGAAAAATAAGCGTAATATTTCACAAGCATTAGAAACTAGTGATTTGCAAATTTCAAGTGCTTATGATATAATTCCCAAGAGAAAAAATACTGGTGGTTTATCAAGATTGTTAGAAGCTTGTGAACCACGTATTCCTCCTGAATTAGCAATCAGCAAGCAAAAACGGCAAGAGATCTTAGATTGGTTACAATATAAAGTAAAAAAAGGCAGACCTGCTGTGTTAGTTTTAGCTGGTCCATCTGGTTGTGGAAAAACAGCAGCTATAAGAGTTCTTGCTAAAGAAAATGGTTTCCACATTACAGAATGGATTACTCCTATTGACCAAATTATGGATGAAAACAGTAATTTCTTTTTTGAATAGAATTTCTCATTTAGTATGCTCATAAATCATTAATAATAATCAATACAATAATTATATGATTGTTAACTTCTATTCAGACAGAGTAATGAGACAAGGAGATAGATTTGAAGAATTTTTAATTAGAGCTACTCGATATAGTTCAGTTTTACATAATTATTCTAGTCGTTTACTACTTGTGAAAGATTTTCCAAATGTCTTTTATACAGATAAAGAGAGCTTCTTTTCTCTTTTGGAGTAAGTAAAATTATTTATATATTTTTTTTGGTATTTTTTACTGAAATATACTTATCATATATCTCAACTTTTAGAAAATACTTTGAAATGGGAAGAGAACCAATAGTCTTTATATGTTCAGAAGGAGGCCATTCAAAATTGCTTCAAGTATTATTTCCTCCTAATATAAGAGAAAAATTTGGTATTGATTTAATTAAGTAAGTTATTAAATGGAATTATATGTGCATAACTGTGTTCATAATATATGTTTGATATAAAGTTTTTGTATTCTAGTGTAAATTCTGTTACACAAGCTGCAATGAAAAATGCATTAAAAAGAGTAGTTGGTATTTTAAATTCAGTTGGTGGGCATATGTTACATGTTTCACAACATAAAGTTGATGAAATATTATCAAATAGTATAGGAGATATTAGAAATGTTTTGTTAAATCTTATTTTTATTTCATTAAAAGGTAAATACGATAAATTAAAGGTGAGTTTAATGCATTTAATTTTTAAATGACATGTTATATTATTCTATGTTATATTATTAGTACCTGAAGAACAAAAACATAAATGTAACATTCGAGAAGAGACTTTAGGGCTTCTTCATGGCATTGGACGAGTAATTAATCCAAAAAGTGAACAAATATTTATTTTATATTTATTAATAAATTACATATCCAAATTTACTGAATTGATTTAAAGCACAATAATCCTGAATAAATTCATAGGAATTCAAACTGAAGATAAGTGGAAATTTGCACACGATCCTGACGAGATAACAGCCTTTTTTCAATCACAAGCAACAGTATTTTTGAACTTTCTCCAAGAAAATTATTTAAATACCATAAAAGAAATAGAGAAAGCAGATGCTTGCGCAAATATTTTAAGTTTAGCAGACGTTTTAAATTCTGAGTGGCGAGTATGTTTCTTTTGTTGTTTTTTATACAAAAATTAAATGATTCTTTCTATGTGTAATGTTATTTAAAATATAAAATTATTATAAAAATATTTCTTCAAAAATTTTAATATAGGAAATAAATGATGCAAATTTTAGGATCCTAATTTAGCTAAAATTACGTTATCGTATTGTATCCGAGGTGTAATGGTAACAAATGAAAAGCCAGTTTCAGGATGGAATCCAGTAAGAAAACCACCAAATGATCGAATTGTTGTGTAAGTATATAAAATATTGCAATAATTAATCCATATATCTGTAATATAATAGTAACATTAAATAACATTGAGCGACAATAATATTGTAATCAGTGGTGTATTGTTAAAAAAATTAATATCGGAATACTCATTGACTTAATATGAGACATTAAAACGAAACATGACAACTACCTACATTTATTTTATTTGCATCTTTGCATAATTCAAAAATAAGAACATTTATTTATAACTTTTTAATACAAATTTCAAACATACAAAACAAAAAATTAATGATTTTTTGCTATAGCGGTTAGAAAAGAGTTCCGAAGTTCTATAAAAAAGTATCGGAACATCGTTGCGGTGCGTTTCGACCTCAATACACCTTTGATTGGAATAAATTTTTATATTTACGTATATAACTTCTATATTAGCAAATGTATGTAATATTGTTTGCGTAGACAAAGATGTCAAGCAATAGCTGAAGTTAAATGGTATGAATCTATCATCAATTTAAAACCGAAAAATACAATAGAAATGCCGATTACTGATATCGAAGAAATTATTGAATGAAGTTCATGGGAATTAAGGTTGTAAATAAAGAAAAAGTTTATCGTGTATATTTATTTATACTTTATTTTCTACTAGAATTATATAAATGTAAAATATAATATCAGTAGAAATTGAACGACACAAATTTGATTAGGATTTCTTACAGTTCTTGAAATATTTGTATATATCGTTGAATGACACTGTTTTATACTATTTATATAGCTTAATATCATCTAATATATAATAATCATTATTAATGGAGAAAAACAAGTATTAAAGTGAATTACATTGATAAATATAATAAAAATACATTTTTTATAATTTACATATCTTAAACGAAATACTTTATTACAAGTGTTCCTCCTAATAAAATTCGTGGCAGTTAGATAACAAAATTATTTCATTAATGATTTCTACTCAAAATTGTTCGTCAAAGCGAGTATTTTATTTAAAAAATAGACCTTACAATCTAACTTTTCTTCATAAATAATTAAACGATTATACTTAATTAACTATATTTGTACATCAATGTAAATTTTATACGCTTACTAAATATTCTGTAAAGCTTTTTTTATAAAATTTTTTATCAGCTAAAGTAGTTTATAGAAAAAATGCAATAACAAGCAGTCTTCCGCTTCAAATACCTTATACGAGCGTTTGCATTAAAGTATTCAAATAATCTGTATTTTACAGACAGTCTCATTTTTTTTCAACTTTTTTAAAAAACAGAAAAATGTATACAAATTTGAAAAGCTTTGAACTGATGGTTGTTAATTGTTCATAGAAGTTTTCGGTATATTATTAGTATCAAAGAGTATTTATAAAATACGTGGTGAAGTTTCTTTAAACAGAAAATTGAATATTTCTTATTTAGGTTTTTGATCTAAATGAAAATGGTTAATGATAAACACTATTAGAATGAGACCAATATAAGATATTTATATAAGGTGTTTTCGGTAATGAAACGATTATTCGGGAACTATGCGTTTAAAAGTTTGACTTCTTCTATTGTTGAAACAAGATTGTCGAGACCAAATAAGAAACCTTCCTCATGATTTCCTTGTTCCCATGGTTTCCTGTGTGTCACTCTATGTCCATTTGGCAGTTCTCGAGTTTTAGCAAAGTCGATCAACCAGACGCCAACTTTATCGTTGTCGTAGATCATGAAAATACTACTACCAATTATCTGAAAGCAAATTATATGTTTAAATTAAACAATTAATTGCCAAATTGTATTATAAAACATTTGATGTAAAAGTTATATTAATAAAGAAAGAAACTGAAAGAAATAAAACAGCAGTATTTTAATGTTTCAGATAATTAATGTTATTTAATTATCAACAGACTATGAGTAAATAAAAATTGTTTAATTTTTGCTATTCAGAACGATTATATTATACACATTGTGTAGTTAATATAATTTACTAAAAATTTTAAGTAGACTTGTAAAAGTAATATTGGTTTTTAAAATCATTCCAAATTTTGTATTTCTCAAAATTATACTCTACATCTTATTTTTGCTCAAGTATTGCTTCATAATTATTTTTAGCACAATATAGTATATTATTGACTTTTCACTTTATTTCCATAAATTGTAAACTAAAAATTCTTTTATATCATTCATAATTTGTGGCTGACGTAAAAAAATTGCATATTTTTTTAAAAGAGAAATAACACATACTTCGTGAGTCTTGAAGTATTCAGACACCTCAATCTTTGATCGAAGATTTTTCAGACGTGCGAGCAATTTCTTGCGAGTAGTCTCGCGTCTTCCAAGAAACAGCTTCATAGTATCAAGCACTTCCTGGTGGGATTTTACTTTCTTTAGATCAGTGATCGGTGGACCACCAGGTAATTTCATAGCCTCAATTCTAAATCCGTGGCTACAAGTCGAGCTCTGTTGCTCACGGAACTGCATGTACCGCAATTTAGTCACGGCACGTTGCTCATGTTCCTGCTTCGTTGGCGCATTAGGATCGACGGCTATCATCTTTTGATACAGATCCGGCCTAGCGGTTGTCTTTGACACCTCAGATTCGAGAAACGTTCTCGTGCCCATCTTGATGTCCATTACATGCGGATCATTGAAACCAAATAGTAAATCCTGCAGCTCGATGAATGTGTCACCTTTGTATTCCACTTCTCGATAATATCTAAAATGTGAATATAAAACATTTTAAGGTTAAGAGGTTCTATAAATCCATAAATAATTTTTGAAAATATTATAGTAGAAATATAATACAGTAAAAATAAATATATATAGTAAATTCTATTTCGTTAATTTTATTCAGCTCTATTCTAAGAAATCGTTGAGAAGGTTATGACATGTGATATTAATTATTATATAAATTTTGGCAAACAAAAGTATTGCGTATAACGTAATAATAATAAAAATGAATTGTAATGCAAAAACATTTATGAAGAAATTTTTAACGAGATTTAATTTCTTTGAAATATAATGTATAATATATATTTTCTTTAAATTCAAAATAATAAATATTCAAAATGATTTTTGTTATTCTTAAGTATCATTACCGTAACATACTTGTATTTTTCAACATTCTAATAGAAACTTCGTGGAAATTTATAGCCTGTCTACGAGATCGCTTAATGTTCATTGTTTGATTCTTATCGATTATATCAATTGATCTAGGCTTTACAGGTAATAAATTACTCGATAATTTATTTGCTGTTCGATAATATTTAAGTACCTTTAAAGTATCGTTAAAGTGATACTTTAAGCTCCTTTCACTTTTTACAGATGTATTTTTAAAAATGTATATGGGATAAATGATTTAAAAAGTCTGAAGAAAGGTTTTATTTTTATTAAATAATATAAATTATAAATTATATATACATTTATTTTCTCAAAAATATTTCTCAGAAATTTTGAATAAGTAAATTCTATTCTTTATTTACCTTGGTATACAATCTCGTAACTCTTTGTCTTTGCTAAGAGCTTCGTAAACGATTCTTTCTGTGTTTTCTGCTCCTCCTGTTTTCCTCTTCCAAACTGTTCCAGGCCCAGCAGGGGCGAAACCATCCGGATGTCCGGATAATTGAAACCACGATTTTAATCTGTTCTTCAATAAAACATCACTGGCTGGTGCTGTTAAATCCAAAGCGTTCTGTAAAAAGAGAAAAAAGAAAAAAGTAATAAATATCAAAATTCTAATTTTTCATATAACTGATACTTAATACCAATTAATAATTAAAATTGGGATGAAGATATGAAAGGATTGTGAATATTAGAAATGTAGAAACGAAAATAAAAATTTAAATGCATGAATTAAAATTGCATAAGATTTTTATTCAAGATTTTTAATGCATTGGTGTATATTTAATTATATTTGGAAATATAACTTTATATTACATTAATTTTTGATAACCCTAAGAATTAAAATTATTAAAAAAAAGAAAAAACGATTTTCTGATCATATTTTATAAAAAAGTCACAAAGTATTGTATGTAGTATGTGTACATTATTTCATTATAATTATTTTCGCGATAAATAATTTTTCCCTTTTTTTATTGTAGATATCACTAATTGGCATTTTATTATATCACTATTGCATCATCTTTTTTGAAGAGAGAATGATTAAAAGAAAAAGGACATAAGATAAAGCGCCAAATTATAAAAATATTTCCATTTAACTACATATTCTGTTACCTAGAGCACTAAATAACTTTAGTAATATACGACACAATGTCATTAAAGTCACCACGTTATGCTGCCATTTTGTTAAATTGTTAATAATAATTAATTATATAATAAATAATTTGTTCAAATGTACTATAACAAACATTGCTTTGCTTTGTTTTAATTTAAAATTTATTAAAGTCGATAATTCCATCTGTCTGATTTTCTTTGGTTATTAAAAGTTTAATTTTCGATTAAAAGTTCGATAAAATAGATTAGTACCAGGGCTAGAAATTTCAACGAAAGATCCTCTTCCGGCATAGTAGTATCAGAAAGGACCAGCGGAAACTGTTCCATCTTTTGTATCGTTGCTGGATCATTGGGTAATTTGGTAAGGGCCCCGGTTGTACTAGATCCGACGCTGTTGGACCGATTCGAGCCCATAGATGTGCCCCTTCGCCATTGACGGAAGGCGCTATAAGTGCTGCTCGACGAAGCATCCTTTTGCCTTCGATGCTCCTTGTGGTTGGAATTATGATTCAGTCGCGCTTGTTCCTTGCTCGAAGGCTGTAACCAAAGAAATCTACTAAGAATTTAATCCAGCCGATACGATGCTTATATTATTTTCCATAATTATTCAACCAAAAAATGAATAAAACCAATGCATAATACTTTTAAATATATTGTATTAATTTTAAGAATGTTATTACCTATATTACTACTAGTCTGTTGAACATTTCAATGTTAAAAACATCATATATAATACTGGATAAAATTATAAGAAAACCAGTATTTATATTGGCTTACAAATATTGCATTTTATTATGCTGATTATTATACAGCAGTTTTGTTTCATACTTTCATATTCTTCTATGCACAAGAATAAGGGAAAAATATAGAATGAAAAGAATAAAAATACATATTTGATGAAACTGTCTCATTATTGTGACTGTTCGGTAAAAATATTCAACATTCGTTTATAAATTCAACGAAGAGGACATTCAGTCTCGTCACACAACGTCAGAATGATAGATGTTCGGTTGAAGTATTAATGACAACCGTAGATTTCAAAGCCCTTTCCGTTGAAAATTAAAAACTCCCGCGTTAAAAACCAATGGATCACTTTTAACCAATTAATCGTAAGGACCAATAATTTATACCTTCAAAGTAATATCGAGGAAGCGGGTTTCTTCTTATGGGATAGAAACACGTGCAATTCTTATGCGACTTGGATATTTCGTAATCAAGCACGACGTTTACCAATCAGAAGTATGAGCTTTATAAGTACAACGCGCATGTGCGCACGTGGTCCAGCGCATGCAACGAATCGAAATCCATCGGTAAGGGTCGTTTAATTGAGTTTAGCGAATCGCATGCGGCTCGTGCTAATTGATGCATCGTGGTTGATGCTTAATCCGTTTATAATGTGTCACGTGTGTTCCTCAATCTGAGTATCAAGCGAGAACGGTCACGATTGCGACAATTGAACGGTTGACGCGCGTAACGTTCGGATAATTGCGCATAAATTGTTAACCGGAACTAGGCACACGGAACATGCTAAGTGTGCAAATGGTGTGAAATAGAAGGAAACGTGTAGTTAAGAGAATTAGTCCTTTGTTTTGAGGCATGATCGGTAGAGTTTTTATTGAAATCTTTAAGTAATTTGCAATGGATCTCGCGTTATTTAAAGTTTAAGAGTTTATCGGAACTATATATTTTTTTTTACCAATGAGATATCTTGATAATTCTTTTTTTCGATCAGGTTAGAAAAGTTGAACTTTTAATCTTTATTTATCGTCATTCAGCAAATATTGAACTGAATAATTGTATAGCAATTAAGTAATAAATGCTTATTTTGAATATTATATATAGTTTCGACCGTTAAATAATTAATGACAAGAAGCAGTTTAAGCCGATAACTTTTAAAGTTATTTTAATTACTGAGTTAGGTACAAATAAATTATTATTCGTATAAACAGAATTTTACTTAAATATAAACAATGTATGTAAAAGTTTGGACGTTAATAAAATGATAAATTTACGTTACATATAATAAGTATCCTATTAATTAAATTTATTTTGCTATTTAGGTAAAATATTTCGAAACTCTATGAAAATTATTTCAAATTATTAGACAAATAAAATTTTTCTCGAGGTAGGAACATTTTTATCACTATATGTGTACAGCAGAGTCATCGCTTAGAAAAGTACGTTACTATTCCGATGATAAGTGTGCTCAATCGTGCAGGTGGTGCGGCACGTCATGGAATTCGATTTCGCGATACGCTATTCATTTTAATTTAACCGACAAGGTCCGAACGTGAGGACATCGCGAAATCGTGCCTCGCAATTTCCCGATATGCGATCTCGTATCGCAATAATATAACGTTAGTGACAAATCAAATGATTAATCGGTATTCGTATCTTTCAATTGATACAATTCGCATACATGCATATACGTCTAACATTTTGTAATCAAAATGTTTCTATGAGGACTTATCTTTATTTAATGAGACATAAGATAACTTCTTTCTTTCTCAATCAATTCTAGTGTTCTAAAATTAATAAATCTTCTAATTTCTGTAACAAAATTTTTTTCTTTCAAGAGGTTATGTATAACCTAAAACAAATTCTATTCATATTCAATTCATTTCTATACGATATTTTCTACTGTATATTTTTATATACACATATATGTAAGGACAATGATTCATATTCGAGAAAGTTTATCACAATTTGGAAATATGTTTGAAATAAAGAAGACATATTGATCTACATAGTATAAACTATCTCACGGTATGAAATCAATTAAAAATAATCTACGGCTGTCACCATAATGTTATTACCCATGACTCACAAAACTATAACCTATGTGTCACAAACATGTGTTTAAAAAAAGATCATGGTACAAAAAATTTTGCATTATAGCAGAACTGATAATTATAAAAGTGACCTAAGTCATATATGTTTCTTTCGAAATATTCAAAATTCCAATCTCAATTTAACACTCAACTTTTTTGCTATTTCAGCAAAAATAATATATTATTATAGTGTAAATTAATGCAACATAAAATAAGAAATGAAATCTTCTGATTTGCATTTCTAACCTAAACCACTCTCGTAATTTATTGTTTCATTCGAAACAGTCTAATACATTTGACCAGTCGTATTACATATTGGCGTTACTCGCATTACTGATGGAATATACGAGGGTCGTTACACCGTGCGTAACCGGTTAGCGTATTTGATCATAGTAAACAAGCACGTGGCAACTGAGGAGAATCGAATTGCTCTGTCGCAAGAATTATTGCCATAACAATAATTGCAACAATGACGTGTTATACGATTGGTTATAAATAGCCACTGAACAACAAAATATTTTGCACGTAAAACGGAACAACAGGTTATTTTATATTTTAATATCATACGTCAAAAACATGATAAGTCTCTTGTTGATTTTCTGAATTTGATGTCATTTGCAGGATACAAGACAATGTTTTAAAATAACATGGTTGGTAAGAATCAAATCTGATGGGTCCAGAGATGCAAAGCTTTTAAAAATAAATAATCCATGTAACTTTTAGGAAAAATTAAGATAATAATTAATGTTAGATATTTTTGAAATATGCATGAGTACACACACATTTAATTACAAAAGGAAAGAAGAAGACAATTTTGGCAGTAGGAAATTGACTAAAAGATACAAAAATGTTATGGTTATACATAATTGTAGTTTCTATATAACAAAAATGCAACAATCTTTTTACTCATATACATTTGTTTAAATAATAGTGCAAAATAAGATATTTGTATAGTGCTTATGTGCACTGGGGTACAGTCAACTTCTTCTTATTTTGACGGTAAAAGGTATATTTGTTTAAATTTAGAATATTTATTTTTAGGATTATAATTCTGTTTAAAATGTTATGGTATGGTTTTTTAAATGTTTTATTATTCAAAAAGATTTTAGTAATACTACGTAATTAGTCGTTTAAGGAATCTATGAGTCAATGTGGCTAATTATGGTAAACGTGTCGGTAGTTTCAGATAATAAAACTGTCGTTATTCAATCCTATTGTACAGTACTTCTCATTCGTATAATTGTTATCCTTGATACGATGTAGAAACTAAGATTTATCGAGGTTCTTTTGATCTTTACGTATATTAAACATTCCTATTACATTTTGTTCAATTGTTAAAAATAATTTTTTATATTAACACGTGACACAAATAAGGAATTATATATCATAATAACAAAGAAGAAGCAGAATTACAACAGATTAAAACTTACAAATCTGTAAATTATTGCATTTCGAAAAATATATTTTTTAAAAATATGAAGAATATGCAATAAGCAATATTTACCACTAAAGCTGAGCTAAGCATTTTTACCATCTTAATTCATCTCAAATATATGAATATCATATATGTACATATATATATATATATATGCATGTACAAGTGCGTTTTCTTTGCGATATACATAAATGCACCATTGCACTTTTTAAATTTATTTTAGCGAACAAAACTTACTTTGTTAAAAAAAAATCTATTTACGACTCGTTCTGAGATAATTTTAATAAAAGCATTTTTATCTATTCCATATCTCATTCTAAATATATTCCGTGTTATCTTAGAAGCTACTAAAAAGCTAGAAAATACAGAAGTAATAATTTATAACTAAAAAAATGTTCTATACTCATATAATTGGAGAATCGATATTAATTAATTATATAATTAATTATACAAATTAATTATGCATCTTTATTTATTATTTATTAATTATATAGTTGAATGCGAATTTGATAGATTATATTCCATATTTTCATTTTCACAAGAAAAAAAAAAATCATAAGGAATAAAGCAACTAGGTTTCTCTCATTGGTCGAAATATTAATACGCATCAAGGTTAATACGTCTCTGACACATTAAAGGGGAATTAGGCAGGATCAGATTACGCCTATTGTTCCAGGGCTGCTCGCGAGTCATCTTCCGAGTAATGTGTGATACTAACTATCGAAGTAAAATATAACGTAATAACAAAGTTGAAAAGTGATGAAAATGTAATAAAATTAGCGAAAGATAAGATATTGGAAAATCTACAATCGTAAATCGAGTACGTTTGAAAATAAACTTCGATGGTTTAAAGTACAAAAAGAATGTAAGTTTACAGTTAGTGTAGTGAAAAAAGATAATTCCTTTATGTAAGTACGACATTTTTTAGGTTACAAATAAAAAATATACACTCTTCACAGTCCAACACTGTGTTGAAACTGGTTTCTAACTTTCTAATTTTCCTTTTTCTCCAAGTTTCCGCATTTCAAACTGTTCTTATAAAACTCACAGGTTGCAACAAATAGGCCATAAATCACGATCGTTAGACCGTTCGATTGTGTCTTCGCTGACTCGATAGATGGAGTTAGGGGACAGAGGGAGAATGATACACAAACGGGTGCACGTGACATTTACATTCGACGTATGATTGCGATCGATCGAATGCAGGTAATCACGGCACGATCGGGATAAGATATGTAAGGAATGTGTAACGAGCTGTCTTCGATGCAAATGTCGGCGTGTAACCAGCAAAGCAGCTCTTGAGGAACGGTTTTATCGAATAGAAGAGAAAGATCGAAAACCACGAGTGGAGTACTGACGTTCGAAATTCGATTTTACCATTCCTTCTCTTCTTTCCCTCTCGGCTTTACGATTCATTTATGCGTTGAGGCTGTCTGGACGAAATACTGAAAGCGTCTGTTCTACGTGAGGGAAATGATCGTATTCGAAATTTTAATGCGTGGATAAACGTATGCTAATTCGAAAATGGTGATTTGTGAATGAATTTTAATCATTGTCTATTACTTTAGAAGAGAAAACAAATAATCGAGTTACTAATTAATCTGTGCATGAAGGAGAGAAATATAATTTTTGAGGTTAGGATTACCAATTGGCGGTTTTATTAATATTGATATTAGCGTATATTTTATTGATATAGCGAGGATTCTCAAGCGTTATAACCGTGTGGATGCTGGATTAAATCTTGGAAAACTTTAGAAAATTAGCATACGGAATACTTATTCTTGTGACATGTATAAATTTAAGGTTAACATTCATAAGTAGTTCTGGACATTTCATGACGATTTTTTTTTTTAATTATTTTTATATTCATCACTTTGATTTGAATTAGTACAAATTATTTTTCGAAAATGTTTTTGCTATAAACTTTTCATTTTATTAAATTTTATTGTTAAATTGGTATAAATTTCCTTCGAGTTCAACCTTCTTATTATATTCTTTTTATCTTACTTTCAGAAATTATTGTTTCTGCGTTCAAAAAATAAAGGAAAAATGGGAGAGTAAATTTCTTTTGTTTGACACACGCCGAACAATAAATTATGCACCTACGCCTTAGCCTTCATCGCAAGAACGAGGAAAAAGAAGCTTGTAACTTGTTCGTTTCGTAAGTAGAGTCATGTTTTACGGAGCATTGACGTCACTGGTGTATTCAGATTGCATTGTTGCAGATAAGTTTCAATCGAGCACCGTTCCAGTTTTAACGATTAACGACAAGAGCCACGAGATAAGGTAGATTCACTGCATATCCAATGTGATAAGGGATGGTATTCGTTCATGAGTAATATTTTGTATATTTGAATGTTGATTGTTTTTAAATCGTAAACTCAAATTTTAAAAATAGATATTTAATTTTTTTCAGGAGAAGTTTAATTAATATTCTTCTGGACATAAAATGTATGCAACTTTAGCAGTATGTTAAATCATTCATAGTATTGTTGTTCTAATTGTTTAAATTTCCTTTCATTCCAAATATGTTTAAAATACGTTTACTTTATATTTTCTCCCTTTATATCTTTTATTCCATTAATGTATATTGTACTATTCAATTAAAAGGAAAAATGCAACTGCACTTTGCAAATAGAAATATTCACGTCATAGGGTGATAAAGCTTATTAAGCTTTACTTGGAATAAAGATATAATCTGGCCTATTTGCTAAGTTTATTATATGTAGTAGCTTGTATTATCTGAACGAGTATTTTCTTCAGTTATTTATTAATCATTATGTATTTATTCTTATCTTACTTGTAACCAATAATTAAGCAGTAATTATTAATTTCTATTGCGTCTAACTTTGATCATCGAAACGTGAAACAAAACGGCGACGCAGGAAAAGAAACTTGCAGGCGAATGCGAGCAATTCAACTGAGAAATCAGAATGCTTTTCACCAGGAGGTTGCGTCGTCCTCGATAAAACAGGGAACAAAATTTTCACCCGAACTAAATTCCAGCAAAGAACGACAATGACCTCGGCTCGAGTGCGTCAATGCATGAGCGAAGCAATTTGATAAAAGTGCGACCGTGGCTTGTTTCCTCTGTGAAAATGAGGCGAATCGATCTCCGGAAGTAATGGAACACGCGAATCGAATGGCGCGTGATGCTATTTGCTAATTTTTATCCACCGAGCCTTCTTCAGCGCCATCTATGAGTTCTGGGCGCGAAACGAATAATAATCGAGGTTTATATCGAAGTAAACGAACTGTATCTACCAGACAAGGTTTTGCGAGGTATTTGTACATATGGCGACCAACGATGAAAAGTGAGTGACGAGCGAATTTGTATGGCGACCAGTGACGGAAATTGTTTAAACGAATTTGTATAGTGACTAGCAATAGAAACTGATAGAATGAATTTGCGTGTCGACCAGAATAATACAGTGGATGTTTTGTATCGCTAAAATCACGTTTCTACTATGGGACATACAGTGGAACACTACATAAAAATTATGATATTTATTTATTTTTATTCATAAACTGTGATATATAAATGTAACTTAATGTAGTAATAGTTTATTTATACTAGTATTTATTTTAATGTAAAAAGTAACGCAAAATTACATGAAGTATTACTTAACCCCTATATCAATACTTGGGTATTCATTTTCTATACTCGTATTTAAAATTTTCTGTCTTTCAACAATATTTGGAATATATATATTTCATCGATTGTGATAGAGTAATTTACTATCAAAACGCGAAGATTGAAAATACGAAGGGTTAATTGTATACCGTATAAAAATCTGATGTGCAAATTCTAGGTTATGTACCATATGAATATTGACATCTAGATGGCGGAAAGAATAAATCTAATGTTTCAAAAATAACAATTCTTACTGAGCATATCATAAATCCTATCTAATGGTTCTCTATATGTCTCAGTGTCTTGTGATTTGACAAAAATAATTGCGTATAAGGCGTAATAAATATGAGAGACAATTATATTGAAAATTTTAGATACTGATATACTTTTTACAGATCATAATATACATCATACTAAAAGTCACAATAAAAATCGTCGATTTATAGATACGAGAATTTCCATTAAAATCAAATAAAATACTGACCAGTTAACGATGCTTTTATACCATTCTCAGCATCGATTTTTTCAAGGATTAAGCCTTGAATAAAGAATTGGAAAATTCAATTCTGCACCTCTGATCTATTTTTGCATACAAATATTTGCCTACTCGTGCAATATTTTCTACCTCACCCGGTATATATGTAGTAATTAGTCCTATTTATTATCTAATCAAAATTTGTTGTTTTTAATCGTACGTTATCCTCGTGTATACTGATATCTTCGAAAATTAATTGTAAACAAATTGTAGGTGCCTTCCAAGGATCACAACCACAAATTAATCGCAAAGAACTAGAGAACGATTGGCAATGTAACATTGCAGATAAATCTGCATACGAAGGTGAAAACAACGATCCTGATTTATAGGCTGCAGTTTTGTTTTTTACGAGGCGGAAAATACAAGAAAGACCAGAAACAGAAGTTGGAGAAGAAAGGAGAAGACACTAACGTCCTCGATGGATATACGTTGTTTCTTTTTATTCAAAAGTCGAAGAAGATAATGTAGAAGAGAAATAAAGTAGTAAGTTTATTTCTCTCGAAGTTTCAACGCATTTAGAAAAACTTTCGGCTTCGAACCGAATTTAATTATGTAAATCAGGATCATTTTAGGCTATTAACGATAATTTTCTTCATAGCGCATGTTAAATAAAAATAGAAAGAATGTGGCATTTTAATATGTTGCTAAGGTCAATCTCGTGAAGTCGTTCCAAGAGAATTGAAAACAAAGAAAGGAATTGGCTTTTCGAATTCCTGTTAAGCTTGACTTTGCTTATTCAAAAACTCTTGTTTATAGTGTTTGGTTATAGTATAAGCTTCAGGGTTTTCAGTAACAGCTTACTCTGCCGAATTAAAATGTAGCGTATATCAGTTTATGACGGTAGATTTGCACACAAAGTCCTATCAAGTTTAAGCTTGGAGTACATTTTTTGAAACGTGTATAAACAAATTTGATAAAAATTTGCCTTAACGAATAGATAATATGGATAGACAGAAACGTTAGAAATTTATTTTCTCAATATTTTCTCAACTGTTTTGTCAAATATAAATTTGGGCACAACATAAAGATTATGGAACACATTATATAAAACATATGTTTCTTGAGCTTATCTTATAACCGACTTAAATGATAAAAGTATCTAGAAATGAAGAAGATTATCAGATGATATAATCTCCATACAATTCTAATATTTACAATCTTTAAATACTTGATTTCACTATCAGTCCCATTAAACAGGCTGAACATCATTTCTCTGGAATCTTATAAATGTACATATGAACAATATTTTATTACTTTATTGGTAACTGAAACATTGTAATTAATTTTGATTCTTTGATAAATCAGATAAGGTAAAAACAGACAAGAAGTACTATAAATGCTAAATAATGTTAAGTAAGTTCAGTGTCGTAGATATTCTTCCTTTGACAAAAAGATAAATTGTCATGAGTTGATTTGTAAAGTGCTTATGCAGTCTTAACCCTCAATTAGTAAGACGATACATTTCTTATATAACCAGGTGAAATGAATTTAACCCTACTTAAAA
Source organism: Eufriesea mexicana (assembly GCF_001483705.2). Taxonomy (NCBI): domain Eukaryota; kingdom Metazoa; phylum Arthropoda; class Insecta; order Hymenoptera; family Apidae; genus Eufriesea; species Eufriesea mexicana. The sequence goes on along the minus strand of NW_016907894.1, from coordinate 269,428 downwards.
GACTATGAAATGTGCACTTTTATGTATTTAAGCACGCAAACTACATGTGTAAGGACATTTATATTAACCCTTTTACGAGTACACCCGGTATATGTACGGCTGAGAAATTTGTGCCAATAATATTTTGCAAACATTATTAGCACATACAAAAAGAAGAAAATTCCAAAATTATATCAGTAAAATTAAAAAATAATTCAATGATATATGCGATATTTACGATACACTTATTGTAGATATGAACGGTGATGGCGCTAGTGAGTTAAACGAAAAATCGTCTTAAGACTGCTGAAAGGATCAAAACTGGATTAACATTCTGTTAAAACTACCTGAACATCACTTTGAATGTAAATATGTAAAATAAAATGATCAATGAATTAATTCTATGATTTAATTTACTGTTAATCGTAAATTAAATTTTTTTAAATTTTTATATTAATCCTATTTGTCATTAAGCAGTAAATTAATTAAACAATGCATAAGGTATCACGAGACACGAGTACTATAAACAGACGTAATGTTTTAGGGAAACATCGTGAATTTCTCAATCATGTGAATAAAATGAATTCTCATTTTAGCAGATATTGATATTTCGCTTATAGCTACGAGATAATCATTTATTATAATTTATAATAAGCAACAGTGGAAGCTAATATTCTGTATTCATACTTTTGCGGAATAACACCGATAGTTGTAAAGTCGATGAATTTTTATGCCACGAAATGAGGAAATATGGCATTACAAATACGTTATTTAATACATTCTAACCTTTAATGTATCAACTAGCACAACTGACCATATTTTATCGCGAAGAAGAAAAATCTGTCGAATTCGACATTTAAGAAATATAATATTTGTAAATCCTACAACATATGTGTATACCAAATATTCGCAAAATTTACTGATTAGTTATTAATTCAAATATTCTTATAAATACCTATTATAAAACTAAATTGAAAATAATAGTAGATATGCAATATAAAGCTGAAGTAATAATTCTAATTAACCCATTAACTGTCAAATTTCTTTTTTTGAAATTTTTGGCCGAATAGGTTACATATATATGGACAAAAGGTTGTGTAACAGTATAATTATATTGAAATTATGTTTTGTTTTGAAAATATTTGATATTTTTGAAAAATCCCAAAATGTTGTTATAAAATGATCGATAAAATCATTTCAATAAAAAAACAAAAGACAGAGTAAGTAACAAATCGTTACTATAACCTATAAATTACATATTTATGTACGGTACTTCATTATAATATAAAAACCAAACCAAAAATATAATGCTTCAAATATGATAATTCTGTTCCGTTCAAATTACACGCGAATTTCAAATTTGTTTGCTTGTTGTATAGAAACGAAGCACAGAATACACACTTTTTGCTACATACAATATTGACTGATGTATATAGAATAAAACTAAACTGTCAGGCGTACCAATTATATTTTTGGCGCCGAGTGGTATACGTAAAATTCCAAAATCCCCAAATGGGGTTCGTGGCAGCTAATGGGTTAATAAAAATGGATTAATTAGTATCTCCATGTTTCATAAGTCATCCAAACGATTCGTTCCGACACTCACCTGGGTCAATTCGAGGGTCTGTCGGCCTTAGTCGTCCTGGGCACCAGCGCGTGCACGACCGGGGTATGGGTCCTGTAGCCGGACATTGCATATGGGCCTATGGTCAGACCCCATGGGATGATTAATTTCTCCCCCATGTGGCAGGGGCCTGCGTGACCGGCTACAGGGCCTCGCTAGGGACCCTCGGCTTGATTTTGGGTGTTTCGCTGGTTCGTCGATCGCTCTCGTTCGCGAGTAAGTCATGGCAGGGTCTGTGGTAGCTGGGTGGGCTAGGTTCGATCGGAAGGGTGTCGAGGCATGAAGTTGTCTTGTACACGAGAGTACGTCTCGTAGGCTAGTCGGTCTTTCGAATAATCGCGAACTCGTTCGGACGCATCGCGATTTTTCACTTGCTCGCGTCTTGATATTTCATTTCCTATTTTTATGGGAACTTGAAAATATCTTAGCGTTGCGAAGTAAAGTTTTAGTATATCGAATCGAAACCTCTTTTGTAAGACACGATATTTAATAAAGTGTCAGTAGAGTCACTTTAACTTAATTCGCTCCAAGTTAGATTAGACTATCTTTGATGCGGATAACACCAGTAGGATGCGCCACTAGGGCGCATGTCCGGGTCTTGATGCGTAGCCACCTCCACATGGTGAGACCTGGTAATTGGTATCGTTTCCCAAAAATTGTTGTTTGAGAAACGATACTAAGAGCTACGCTTCGTGTTTAAAATATATCCTATTTCTTGTAAATTTTCAAAGTTCCTTTTGAACTTTGTCAATTTTCCGAAATTTACAAAAATGTATTTCTTTTTTTCTTTCATAGACTGTTATTTGTCAGCTCCATTGCACTTGGTACTCGGATTATGAATAGCTATGGCACTGTCGAGGTTAAAGAAGCGAGCAATGACCGACGAATATTTTCTCCATCTAATTGAATTGAAAATGGTTTCGACAATTTTGTTCCATGGTTTCTTCTTCAGAAAAGCCTATACAATACGATACTACACAGCATATTCGTATCAAATAAAGAACTTTCTGTAAAAATGTAACATTATACGCAGAAAGTACGCTCGGAGGCTTATTTTTAAACTTTAATCACCAATTATATTTGTTCAGAAGCAGAAATAATGATAATTATGGACACTAATAATCTCAAGATACTCTCACCTAACTTTATCATATTGTAACATATAAAAGACTGATTTTTGCAATATAATTTTCAAAATTAAATACATGCAGATTAAATTTAAATACATGAAGGAATAGAGTGCAAATAGAAAAATTAAAGCACTCGAGTACTTTTTATCGAACGAAGTGATTATGATTGTAATATGCTTGGTATTAATAGATAAAACAAGGTAACAAATGTTCTACAATTACTTAAGCAGTTAAGTAATCATAATTCTTGTTAATACCGATATGATCTGGTGCTAGTGATAAAGAAAATTGGAGTACGTAGAATTGAGGAATGAAATAGGTGTTAAAATGCCGTTTCTTAATCTTTCTAAAGAAGCCTCGCTAATGGTATTCAAGATATCATGTATTTTAATGTATCCAATTTTATTACAAATATAATAATATGAAATATAATTTTATATGCAATTTAAAAATAATTTAATATCCAATTTTTAAGTAATTTTCTATTATTAGTTAATATACAATTTGGTGTAAGTAACAAGTCACAGAAATATTTCACTATCTTTTTAGAAGAAATTATATAATTGATAAAAGAAGAATAAATACTATAAATTTCCCATATAATCTGTTTCTATTTTTAGAAAAATAAAATTTTTTATTTACAATTAAATTAGCTTGCTCTATATACTGATATCTCAATTTAAAATTTATTCTTTTCCTTGTTTTATTTCTTCAGTGTCTACAATAAATTTCTTTGTTATTATCCTATAGTCTTTTCCAATATATTACAAATAATTTATTTTGTTCCTTCAAAATACCAAGATTTAGATTTAAATTCAAAATTAATTTCATATTTTATTGAATTATTTATATAATTAACGTTCCTGATACTCTGATCCTAAAACATTATTATCCCCATATTTATATTTATATAATAAATATATATATAATAAATAAATTATTATCTACAGGAAAAAAATTAACTGTGCAATATTTTTAGAAAAGAATGACAAAAATATTCCAAGTCATAAAAAAAATACATTTTTCATTGTTCCTCGTGATCTAAGGGCGATTATTTTCTTTGATATGAAGTTTTTAAATGTTCTCAAGAGGCATAAGTTCCACAGAACTTCGAAGCAGCTCATTCACTCGCAGGCCTGTGTATTATCATTCGTGCAGACAGTTTCGTAAGTCATTAAGATTCCATTGAGCTCATAAAAATTTTTAAACGCGATTTCGCGCGCCGCCACGGTGTTTATAAACAGTTAAATCGACAAATGGTAGAAGGTCATGCTAATAATAATCGACAATCTATACGTGCCACTATGTATGTAATTAATGTCTCATTAACATAAATAGTTCCGTGAAAAAGGTCGCTGCGAGAGCCACTGATCCTGTTTAAGTAGGATTCTACTTAGGCAGACACTTTTCATTTTGCTCCACCTGGATTATGGCATTTTTCTCCCTCTAGAACCAATACAGAGATATACTAAAATGAAAGTATGCAATAGAGATCAAATCAGACTATAAAATCTTGTGTACATCTGTAATCTGCGATTCTTTGTCTAATTTATTTTAATATATGATTTTCCAGTTTGATTGTAAGTAGTTTGGTACAATAATATTGATTACCATACTACCATTCACTACCATAATGTAGTGATAAATGTAATGTACGTAGCACAGTGGTTATAGTATAATGATTAATAAAGAAAATGAGATTAAATAATTATAGGTACTTATACAAGCACATATAAGTAACAGGGTATTGCAGAAATTTATAACTTTCCAGTTTATGAGTTACGTATATTAAGTATAAACTTTTCAATTAAGAATATCATAATTAATGATTGCTAGGTAGCTATGTAATATAAAATTTACAATAAAAAATAGATAGTTGACTGTCTTCAGTGAAATACAAATATTGGTATAGTTAAGAATTTGATCTTCTATAATTGGAATTTATGAGGAAAGAAATTCCTTAATTATAATTTCTTGTTATGATTTAAAGGTATTGATATTGATATTTGGTACTATTATAGTAATATAGTGCCATAGTATATTGATCAATAAATAAGGTAAGAATTAGAAATTATACATGAATATGTATGTATCTCCTAAGTCAAATGACATAACAGATGGTTTAAAGTTTGTATGAAAATCTAAAGTAAGTGTTTTCAAATATATCCTTAATATTCTCAAGATACAATTTAATATTCATATCTCCTAAACAGTGCATTCATGAAAATGGAAGAAGGGTACATAAATATAAATGGGAAAATGTAGAAAAATAGCTTTTAAAAAAAACTATATTAAAGTTAGCAAAGGAAACTTGTATTCTAGGATATCCAAATTAGAGTTGGATCCAGAGAAGGAGTGTTACTATCCAGATTCTATAAACATAAGACTTTCTGGTTTAGTAAAATTCCCTGCAATCACTATAACAAGTAAATATATTTATTTGAATATTTTATAGCAAAATTTAGGAAAAAGTGCAGTAAAGGTAGTTGCTATTTAACATAGTTTATATTGTTATCCAATATATGTTTCTAACCCATTCACAATTTCTTGGCTTAAATTCTATAAGATATATTTAGTATGATCCAAACAGAAATATAGAAACAGTAATAAAACTCACGTTTAGTGTATGAATAAAATAGATTTAGATATATTGTGTACTTTCCCTAAACAATGTAGTTAAAAGGAAAGCATTGAATATCAGAAAATCAAAAGTACGCTCAATTCTGTGCAAAGATATATACAGTAATATTTATAGTTCTCTACAGACAAACCTTCATATACTTTTTTTTACTTATCTTTACACCACAGTTGCATAAGGATTACTTAAACTTTACAACTGAAAACTTATATTTAAAAAAATAAGATAAAAATCCTATAATTTTACAAATTTACATAGGATTTTATAATACTGTTATTCCTCAGTGTATCTACTTTTAAAATGAATTAAGGAGGAAAAGAACCATTTATTGACCCTCCTGGCTTTAACGTTGAAGAAGACCATTGAGACTTCCCAAGGATACTTTCATCTCATTGCTATTCTGTCTTCCTGTTGAACGAGTGACCCGTGGACCACGTGAGACCAGTTTTTTAATAGTCTGTCGGTGTTCCAGAGATCATTGGTCTCTACGCTCGACTTCTTCACTCTGCCCGCATCAGTACAACGTTCGCTAAGGACGAATTCCAACCATACATTTACGACAATGCTTATGCAACTGAAGCAGTTTGACATTGTGGAAGTACATACAATGAGATATAGTAGATATAGAATTGGAAAAATTAATTTATACACAATATATAATTGGATATATGCTGTATAGTAGATTAAATATATAATAATGTATTATCTCTTTATACAATGCTTATTCAAATATATTACAATTTTCTTATAATTTATCTTGTATAATAAACATTTAATATATTGTTAAAATATTTGAACTGAACCTGAAGAAGTAAAAAATTATTCAAATCTAGAGAGCATACACAAATACTCTTTGAATTTTTATACAAAATTATAAAATTTTATGATTTTCATTCAAGGATATTATTATATATTCCACAATATGGGAAAGTTTATTTTCCAACCAAAAGATTAAGAGATCAGAATAATGAATTAGTTTTTTATACAATTCTTATTCAAATATATTATAATTTCCTTATATTCCTTATATAATGTATAATTCAATTTATTATAATTTATTGTGTATATAGTGTCTGTTTTTCTTTACAAATTTATCTGAGCATACGAAACGCACAGATACTCCTGTGCGACAGTCTAAACCGAAACAGAGTCGGTGCTAGGGAGAATCTGCGACTGAGCGGCCAGTCGGAAGTACGTATGCCGTTGAAACGCTAGCGGTCGGTAAAGTGTTAATATCTCGAATTTAAAATTGCCCAACGACGCATGGTAAATCGAGGTAAAATAATTCTACGCTTTACAATTAATTTACATTTCTTATTTACCGTTTTGAAAATATCGACTTATGGCAGAAAGTCTTCAAATTACTATGTTTCTGTAATGAAAAGATCACCGAGTGCAAAGGGTTAATATTTATTGAGATAATACATTAATCTTATTTTGTCAATGACTTACAAATGCATTAAATTATTTATAAAGAGATAATGTACTGCTGCTTTTATCAAGAATTCTTATATACCAAATTGATTATTGTGATGCAAAATGATGGATTAAAATTATCTACAATTACACACGTTAAAGCTATTGATATTTGATCTTTGCATAGGATAAAACGTAACAAACTACGTTTCACGAATATATAACTTGAGATCTCAGCTAGAAGTCACTATTACATTAACACGTACAATCTTCACTACTCTCCTCATTGCAAAATACAGGGTGTCCCAAAAAAACGTATGCACACTTAAATACCTTATTCTTTCTAATTTATTTTTTCTTTTCCAGCTACAATCTGCTAGTAAATGGATAAACTAATAAGGAGATTTATTTAACACAATAACAGCACAAAATAAATTATAACTAAATCTCGTGAAATAAATTCGCTTCAAACTGCGATGTAATCTCTCGAGGACTCTCTCACACACAACGTCTATATGTAATGACTGTCATTCACCTACTGATTGTTTTTTCGCCACTCACTGTTAAACTCGTCATACACACATTCTTCCACACAAACATTCCTCACACTCATACTATGATCACACATTCTATGACAACTACCATATAACCCATTTCAAATAATGACAATCAATTTGAACATTTTCTCTGACTAAACAAATTCTACATCTGTCTTCTTTAATTTGTACTCTTAATCTATAATTGTATCTAAATATATACTGCTTTTATAATCACGCAAAGTGTGTATACATTTTTCTGGGACACCCTGTATAAATTGTCGTTTATAAACATATAAATTATTTCTCTTAAAATTCATTAAAAAGTATTTAAAAAAGTATCGGGATTTCAAAAAGAGCAAAGAAAATTTTTTAAACTGGAAATAATTGAATGCATAAAATGATTATCTTTTATATTATGGTTTAGTTATGGAAATATATACCTCTTTCGTGACAATAAATTCTTTAGATGATTGTTTATTATTTAAAAGAAATTTATAAGAAATTTCGTGTAAAATAGAAAATAAGAAAAAGAAAATAAAAGTTATTATATTCGAATATTTTTTATACTTTTTTATATTTTTCTAAAACATAGAGTTCTCAGGAACTGCATTTACCCTTGTAACTTAAAAATCAATTACCCCTTTTTATAGGCACGACTGATTAATATAGGTACTCGTTATGTGATTTTTCTCGAGCATGTTTGTCGTCCATTTTTCACTAACAAGATTTTGCAATATTATAATTAATTTATACAATCGAGATCGTTCAAACTCTTCCGTGACGTATTAACGTTTTTATCCACAACACTGTCTTCTACCTTTTTTCTTTTAATTTGCATATTTACGATTTTTTTTCGGTTATTTATTTCCATTTTTGCTCAGATATTTTTTTCGAATAATTAAGATAACAATTATAAATCAAACTCCGTTTAACGACAATTTGGAAAAGATTAAAGAATTAATATGCATTACATAGTTTCTACAGTATTTCGTTAAAATAATCCGAACATATATCATTTATTTATTTATCTAATTTTGGATATTTTTGAGACATAGGTGTTAATTTTTATTTAATAACTAAAAATTGTTATTATTTACTTTTACCTAGTAAAAATTATTCTTATTTACTTTGACTTAGTAAAAATTATTATTATTTACTTTTACCTATTAAAAATTATTATTTATTTTTACCTAGTAAAAATTATTATTATTTACCTTTACCTAGTAAAAATTATTATTATTTACTTTGACCTAGTAAAAATTATTATTATTTATACTAATTTATTACAGACTATTATTCTCTAATTTGCTCTACTAAAAATATGTAACACCTTGCCCTATTAAAAGTTATTATTTATTCTGACGTATTGGAAGTTATTACTATTTATATTATGTTATTGTAAAGATATTATTATTATTATTATTATTATTAATTTTTCTGATCTATTAAAAATTATTATTTTTCTGTGATCATTTACTGGTATATCTTCAAGTATGTCAACGTGCTATCGAAGATGTTAAATTATTTCTAAATTCTCCGTTTAATAAAATTACGCAGAAAAATTTGTGAAATTAAAGAGAAGAGATAAATATTGCATGATGCGTTCGAGAAAACGTGAATTTAAAGTAAGGCGAAAAATAAGTCGGAATAGGCAGAACCAGGTAAAAACGCAATGCAAAAAGTAGTATCGCGAAAGCAAGAAATATAAAGGAGAATATAAAGTCAGTTTTTGAAATAAAACGACACGGAAATTAAATACCAGAACGACGTCAATGACATGATGCATACGTACATGTATACCGCATGTGGTCGCTTTAAGCAAATGAGGGCTCTAAAATGTCGATCAATGATCCCCTACAAACGTGACCCCACAGGAAAAAAACAATTTATAAATCAAGCTTGGCTTTATGCTATCGTCGATAGAAAGCGATTCGATCACATGTTTGTATTTTTTAACGATAACCCCAATGCACCAATAAATTCTTATTCAACCGATTATTTCTAATTTTTTCATTCAATTAGTTAACGTTTTCTAATTATTATTTGTAATTATAGATAATTGTGATACAAATTATTTGCAATTATAAATAATTTTATTACAATATTGTTCGTAATTATAACTAATTACGATATAATAATATTTGCAATGATAAATAATTATAAAATAGTATTGTTTGTAATTATAAATAACTATGATATAATAATACTATAAAAATAATTATATAGACAATATATATTAACTATATAGTGTAATATTAATGTTAAGTATTAGTGTAGTGTAAATTAATGTTAAAATTATAATTAATTATATTATTATTCTTATAATTATAATAACTAATGTTATTTAATTATTATTCTACGTGTAGAATAGATATTGGGAATTTTATAACTTTCTGTGTAATTTTGATAAAAATTTGATATTAAATACCAATTTCCAAAATGGTTTTTCGATCTCTATATACTGATATCTCAATTTAAAATTTATTCTTTTCCTTGTTTTATTTCTTCAGTGTCTACAATAAATTTCTTTGTTATTATCCTATAGTCTTTTCCAATATATTACAAATAATTTATTTTGTTCCTTCAAAATACCAAGATTTAGATTTAAATTCAAAATTAATTTCATATTTTATTGAATTATTTATATAATTAACGTTCCTGATACTCTGATCCTAAAACATTATTATCCCCATATTTATATTTATATAATAAATATATATATAATAAATAAATTATTATCTACAGGAAAAAAATTAACTGTGCAATATTTTTAGAAAAGAATGACAAAAATATTCCAAGTCATAAAAAAAATACATTTTTCATTGTTCCTCGTGATCTAAGGGCGATTATTTTCTTTGATATGAAGTTTTTAAATGTTCTCAAGAGGCATAAGTTCCACAGAACTTCGAAGCAGCTCATTCACTCGCAGGCCTGTGTATTATCATTCGTGCAGACAGTTTCGTAAGTCATTAAGATTCCATTGAGCTCATAAAAATTTTTAAACGCGATTTCGCGCGCCGCCACGGTGTTTATAAACAGTTAAATCGACAAATGGTAGAAGGTCATGCTAATAATAATCGACAATCTATACGTGCCACTATGTATGTAATTAATGTCTCATTAACATAAATAGTTCCGTGAAAAAGGTCGCTGCGAGAGCCACTGATCCTGTTTAAGTAGGATTCTACTTAGGCAGACACTTTTCATTTTGCTCCACCTGGATTATGGCATTTTTCTCCCTCTAGAACCAATACAGAGATATACTAAAATGAAAGTATGCAATAGAGATCAAATCAGACTATAAAATCTTGTGTACATCTGTAATCTGCGATTCTTTGTCTAATTTATTTTAATATATGATTTTCCAGTTTGATTGTAAGTAGTTTGGTACAATAATATTGATTACCATACTACCATTCACTACCATAATGTAGTGATAAATGTAATGTACGTAGCACAGTGGTTATAGTATAATGATTAATAAAGAAAATGAGATTAAATAATTATAGGTACTTATACAAGCACATATAAGTAACAGGGTATTGCAGAAATTTATAACTTTCCAGTTTATGAGTTACGTATATTAAGTATAAACTTTTCAATTAAGAATATCATAATTAATGATTGCTAGGTAGCTATGTAATATAAAATTTACAATAAAAAATAGATAGTTGACTGTCCTCAGTGAAATACAAATATTGGTATAGTTAAGAATTTGATCTTCTATAATTGGAATTTATGAGGAAAGAAATTCCTTAATTATAATTTCTTGTTATGATTTAAAGGTATTGATATTGATATTTGGTACTATTATAGTAATATAGTGCCATAGTATATTGATCAATAAATAAGGTAAGAATTAGAAATTATACATGAATATGTATGTATCTCCTAAGTCAAATGACATAACAGATGGTTTAAAGTTTGTATGAAAATCTAAAGTAAGTGTTTTCAAATATATCCTTAATATTCTCAAGATACAATTTAATATTCATATCTCCTAAACAGTGCATTCATGAAAATGGAAGAAGGGTACATAAATATAAATGGGAAAATGTAGAAAAATAGCTTTTAAAAAAAACTATATTAAAGTTAGCAAAGGAAACTTGTATTCTAGGATATCCAAATTAGAGTTGGATCCAGAGAAGGAGTGTTACTATCCAGATTCTATAAACATAAGACTTTCTGGTTTAGTAAAATTCCCTGCAATCACTATAACAAGTAAATATATTTATTTGAATATTTTATAGCAAAATTTAGGAAAAAGTGCAGTAAAGGTAGTTGCTATTTAACATAGTTTATATTGTTATCCAATATATGTTTCTAACCCATTCACAATTTCTTGGCTTAAATTCTATAAGATATATTTAGTATGATCCAAACAGAAATATAGAAACAGTAATAAAACTCACGTTTAGTGTATGAATAAAATAGATTTAGATATATTGTGTACTTTCCCTAAACAATGTAGTTAAAAGGAAAGCATTGAATATCAGAAAATCAAAAGTACGCTCAATTCTGTGCAAAGATATATACAGTAATATTTATAGTTCTCTACAGACAAACCTTCATATACTTTTTTTTACTTATCTTTACACCACAGTTGCATAAGGATTACTTAAACTTTACAACTGAAAACTTATATTTAAAAAAATAAGATAAAAATCCTATAATTTTACAAATTTACATAGGATTTTATAATACTGTTATTCCTCAGTGTATCTACTTTTAAAATGAATTAAGGAGGAAAAGAACCATTTATTGACCCTCCTGGCTTTAACGTTGAAGAAGACCATTGAGACTTCCCAAGGATACTTTCATCTCATTGCTATTCTGTCTTCCTGTTGAACGAGTGACCCGTGGACCACGTGAGACCAGTTTTTTAATAGTCTGTCGGTGTTCCAGAGATCATTGGTCTCTACGCTCGACTTCTTCACTCTGCCCGCATCAGTACAACGTTCGCTAAGGACGAATTCCAACCATACATTTACGACAATGCTTATGCAACTGAAGCAGTTTGACATTGTGGAAGTACATACAATGAGATATAGTAGATATAGAATTGGAAAAATTAATTTATACACAATATATAATTGGATATATGCTGTATAGTAGATTAAATATATAATAATGTATTATCTCTTTATACAATGCTTATTCAAATATATTACAATTTTCTTATAATTTATCTTGTATAATAAACATTTAATATATTGTTAAAATATTTGAACTGAACCTGAAGAAGTAAAAAATTATTCAAATCTAGAGAGCATACACAAATACTCTTTGAATTTTTATACAAAATTATAAAATTTTATGATTTTCATTCAAGGATATTATTATATATTCCACAATATGGGAAAGTTTATTTTCCAACCAAAAGATTAAGAGATCAGAATAATGAATTAGTTTTTTATACAATTCTTATTCAAATATATTATAATTTCCTTATATTCCTTATATAATGTATAATTCAATTTATTATAATTTATTGTGTATAATAAATATTAATATTACATATATATTCAAATATAGTATAATTTAATTTATTATGAATTATTTTCATAATTTATATATTTTAGAAATATATTTAAATATTTTTAAATATTTTATTTTACAAATATTATATTTTGCTCATTGAAATTTTCAAACATTCGAATACTATGTATACTATACGTTCTGCAAATATATAGGCAACAGTGACTGTGTATCTGCAGTCAAAACTGTGTCACAGTATGCCTCTAGCTATTTCTCAATGTTGTATCAGGATGCAGTGACGCGTTGATATCGTCTCTTCAAAAGAGGTCGATTAATCCACAGTGATTTGAAATGATTTACGTTATTCTATTTTATACAAGAACATCAACATTGACCTAGTAACTTTTAAGATTTGTCAAAACTTTATTCTATTCTTTTATTACTATTACTTTCCATTTATTTTACCTTTTTATGATTAACATTAAATAAATCATGAAATCTAATTTCCTTAAAATCATGGCATTTTTATGAAATATCTTAAAAATATTTCATTGATTTGTTATCTTGCTTATTTAAAGTTATATGATTTTAATATATCCATGAGAACTAATTAATTAATTTTAACTTCATTTGATTAATTGAATAGAATAAATCATGAATAAATATATGTTCACCATGACATATATTTATTAATAATTATTATAATAAATAAAATTATTCACTTGTGCAATTTTGAAATAAATTATTAATTTAAATCAAACTCTAGATTCCAATTTTCAATTTCAAGTTATTCACTTAAAAGAGATTTCAGAACTGCTTTGAATATTTAAGAGAACATATATCTGTCTCTGCAAGAAAATAAGAATCTCTTATTTCTGGCTAAAATACCTCCTTGTGGTATGTTTCAGAGGTAATTTATATCCGAGTGAAGATAATAAACAAAATTGAATTGCATGGTTAATAGATCTCAGATGTATTCGGCTATTCTTGGCTAACTTGTTTCAGTTGTTCTTGCTACTACAGTTTTTATACATCTCCTTTGTTATTATACAATATTTTGTACTATTATATTTATGTTAGTCACAAAATAAATATAATTTGAAATATACAAATGTATTATTACAGTGGGAATTTTATGAATATAGTACATAGATAATTTGGAAAGGAGAACAATTACTGATAAATCCAAACGCAGAATAACAATATTTTGGCACTAATTTTGCAATTAATCTGATCAGTTGAGAGTAATAAGAAACTATTGTAAACTTCAAGGAAGAGAGAATGAGTATGAGCTTTAATTTTAACTGTTTGTGCCCCAATTTCTCTATACAATAGTCAACCTATACCTTTGACTTATTTTTACTCTGCTATTTACTCAGCTATGCATTAGGTGATGCATTTTAGGACAAAAATTGATCTCAAAACTAATTTTATTCTGTGAATTCCCAACATAAAATCAAATAACTCTAATAATACAAGTTAAAGTTTGAACAAGAATTCTTACTTATAAATATAATAGATTAAATAGTTGTATAACGTATGATACCAAATGTATGATAATATAAATTATCATATAAATCTATTTTGGAAAAATATAATAGTATTAGATATAGTATATTGATATTATATTACATCTAATAAGTTTGAATATATATAACATATTATATTTAATAATAGTATATTCTTAAAAATATATACTAAATAGATTAAAAATATGCTAAATTAAAATGTTATTGAATTTTTAGTGCTTGTGATGTAAAGAAAGAAATTTTCTTCTGTTTTACTTCATATATACCTTGCTATAAATACAAAAACATGGTATTACCTGATTAAATGATTTAAAAATTTGGAAAGGTAGAGCATAATTGGCTGTATCGAATAACACGCAGAATATTTAAAGGAACGTGGTATCTCGTGTTCTATGTAGTTATTAGAATTACTACATTCTCCTTGATTGACGTCGTCTATTACGTAGCAAAAGTATGCACCTTGATTTCTTCGCGGTGTTCATGTTTTGCTACATAAAACTTCTCGGTTTAATACTAAACTGCTAGTACTCGGACAAAAAGTACAATTAATTAACAAAAAGGTTATTACATTGAATTTTGATAAAGCCACGAACAATTCATCCTTGATATTGCAGTTGATCGCGATTGATACAGTATCTCTGATCGAATTTACAAAACCTTTTGTTTCAAATATTTCCTATCTCTTCGCCTTAATTTCGCTATCATCGGAGTAGGTACATTTAGTATGAAATCTCATCGATCAAATAAAATCGGTGGGAATCTCGTTGATTAAAAATAAACTCGCGATTATCACATCGTATTTGTAAATACTATGGAAAAAACCGAAGTGAAAATAATTTATTTGTTTATTATTATCAGTACTGTAAGATACCAAAAGAAATCGCGAATCGACTATTGCCAACAAAAACAAATTGTAAACCGATCGATATCTTCTAGAAGCAACTCGAAAAGTTATTCTATATAACAAAATTAAGTTGCGTGACTCCTCTACGGGGAGGTGAAGCGTAGGTTAAGGAAAGCATAAAAAGCGTGGTCCTTGACAACCAAAACAGAGTCCTTTGAAATCAGTTGTGACTAGCACAAGCGTGAGTCGCTTGGTGTTGGAGAGAGAGTTTTAACCCCTTGACTACGGCAGATTTTGATACGCAAAAGTCGTACCATACGGCAGGAATTGAGTTACGATGTGCGCCATTTTTGTGAGAACAAGCGCCCTCCGTGTCAGAAAGCTAAACTATGCCGAGCGCCTATAAACGCCCTCCGTGTCACAAACGCAAAATTTCTAAGCGCCTATAGACGCCCTCCATGTCACAAATGCAAAATTTCTAAGCGCCTATAGGCACTCACAGTAGCCAAGGGGTTAAAAGAGTGCGTCTTTGTGTGTTTTCGTTATC